>NC_081561.1:11570518-11587827 GCF_022355385.1 Mustela nigripes | reverse complement strand
CTTTTCTTTTCAGGTTGAGGGAGGTGGTGGAGCAACATAGGAAGGTAGAAAGGACAGTGAATGACATTTAAATTTAATAAGAGTGTTTATGAAGGTAGCTTAATGTGGGGACTCTGGGTTTTTTTTGTTTTGTTTTGTTTTGTTTTGCAAGTTTACTGGACATGCCAAAAACAACAACAACGGTCTCAGAATCTGTTACCTTTATCTGGCCTCTGTGGTGAAAATCTGCCAAAGTCCAAGGAAATTCACGTAAACTCAACATTAGAGAATGTTTAGAGAAAGAAAGGGATTTGGCATCACCAAAACTCTTCACCTTACAGAGGAGGGTGTTGAGGACCTAGCTGGGAAGTAATCTGCACGAGGGCCAAGGAGCTAGTATCACGACTAAGGTGACGGCATTTGTCCCCCTGATCTTCTAACTCCCAGTCCTATGCCATTTTTAATGAGTCCAACTTTTCTAAAATCAAGTGTTTTCATCAACTAGCTATTTTCATGGACTGCTCATCTATTTTGTTTTCCTCAGTCGAGACAGAGATGTAGGGAGATGGATGCTACCAAAGTCATCTGTCCACCTGATCAGAGAGCAAATTAATTGGGCAATGAGAAAGTAAGTTATAAAAATTATGGAGAAATCTGCCCCTCTTGTGAGCAAATATGGGGTTTTGCGACATCATCATCGAAATCTCTTCCATTCGAATATTGCTTCCTTCGTCAAATGCACACCACTCTTGGGGAGTAAGTGATGGGAAGTGACATGGCTATGAGGATCCCTGAGAATGCTTTGATACATTTGATACAGTTAGCTTATGCTTTAACAAAGCTGATGGCTAGGGGATTAACACATTCACGAACTCTGCTCTGATCTTCCCAGGAAATTTTCCTGGGTGTTTATTCACAGGCACATTTTGTAAAGAACGTGGATGATAAGGGTCTACTGGTGGGTAAGCATGGAGTCCAGTGGTGCGTCACCAGGGTCGTGTGGGCTGGGTGTGGGCAGCAGAGTAAATTGTATTTGGGTTTCCCAACCTAACACCATGCAGGAGAAATTTGGCAAAAATGGTAAAATTTGGTAAAACCTATTCCTAGAACCACATCAAAACTTGATGGCTCTATGACTGGCCACTGTGCCATATCTATTCCAAGACCAGAAAACCTCGGAAATACCAAAAACAGTCTTGAGTTAGAGAAGAGGGCAGACTGCCACAACTGGGCAGGCAGCGCCAGGATGCCTAGGACAGGCACCAACAAACCTGCTATCTTCCTAATCCTTTATCTACTAATATATAAACATGAGCCGCAAGTCTTTTTGGATTGAGCTGTGGCTGCTTGAGTGCTCAGAACACCTAGTCTAAGCAGGAGCCCAGAAGCAGTTGTCACAGTGGAAATTCCCCAAACATGAAGCCCACAGGGGATCACCCAAATTTTCCACACCCCAAAGGTGACTGGGGCTGCATACTTCTTAGAGTGATAGTAAGCTCCTGGTGGGGATGAACCTGCAGAATTCTATTTGTGGCTTCACTGTCCCTGTAACCAAATTAAACCTTGATTTTTGTATGATTGACCATCCCGCAGGATCCATTCCAATGCCAGAAATACCTGAGAACCACCTCCCACTGAGCAAATACACCAGTAGGTAAGTGGTTCTCCTGTCCTGCTAGAACTTAAGAAAGGAGAAGCAACAAAACACGTGCAGCAAACATGAAACACAACAAACGGTCATTAAGAGGTCTAGGATTTGCTGCCTACAGAAGGTCAGGTCCATAGGGGTTAGAAGACAATGCCAACCACACAGGGAGAGAATCAGCAATAATTTTTGTGTAAGGCCATGCCCTCACCCCCATGGTTCATTTCATCCTCACCAGAATCATTTAAGCAGAAGCTGTATCATGTCCTCCTTTTCCAAATGAAGAAACCAAGTTTCTGATATTGGTGGGCTGGTAAATGTTTAAAAACCAACACTCTGGGAAAAAGAAAATTGGAGCATTTGCCCATTCTGCGGTGTGAACACTCCACCACAACTTCTTTCAAGCTAGCCATGGGCCACTGAATGCAGAGCTGGGAAGAGAGATGCATAAGCCCTTGGTCCTCTCAAAGAGCACAGGAGCTGACTCTGGTATGCCACTGGCTTCCGAGGAGGGCAACGGCTGGTCCAAGGTCATACGCGTGGTCGATTCCTGAGCCCACCTATCACTTGATTATAGAGCAGAGCCATAACTGGCCATCTGAAAGCTTCCACTTAACAAAGCAAAAATGCGTGTCTCTCTGCAAGGCTGGACAAAAGGTGGTGGTCGGAGGACCCCAACTTGGTGGAGACTCTCAACCACAGAGGCAGAGAGAGGAATGCCTCCAGTGCCTTGTGGACTGGTCTCCGTGGGTTCTAGAGCTGCTTTATCACATGAAGCACCAATTTTCGGCATGGGGTGAAGATTAAACTCTGTTTGCCTAAACAATCCATTAGCCCCATCCTCTCCTCAAATGGGTCATACATTTCTCAAGCTATTTTCAGCTCCTCGGCACCTACTCGCTCGCAATACTTGTCATAACAGGAAGTTAGTTGCATATACTGTAATCCCCAAACACATGGCGTGTGCACGTGGGCAGGGGAGGGGGCAGAGGGAGGAGTGGGGAGGCCGGGCTTCCCAGAAGGCTGCCTGGCTGAGCCCTGAACCCATCCCAAGTCTGGGCCTCTCCCTTCCGGGCCCAAGTGTCAGAAACCAGAATCCATTCCCAGATGCTGTTTCCCTCTCTCATGCAGTTGGTGGCTCTTTTTCTTTTCTTTTCCCTTTTTTTTTTTTTTTTTTTTAATAAAGCACTTGAGTAGGCAGCAAAGCCAGTCAGAACTGTTTATTTATAGCTGTGGATTTTCAATGCTGTATAAATTAGAAATCATTGCTGAATGAGGCCCGCGCCCACTCACACACGCAGGGCTGCTATCCACGGTCCTTTCACACAGTTTGACTGTACACAGTCTAAAATGGGAGAAAATGACATGCTCCGAGTCAAATGACGAAGTCACAGCTAAACTGCAAAGCAGAAAACCAGCAATTATTTTTCCTCCGCACAATATGGGGAGTACGACAGGTGCAATTATCCAATATTATTTAACAGCACCGGTTTGTGGTGTAGGGAGAAAATAAAGGTTTCCGTGTCTCAGAGAGAAAAAAAAGAGAAAGAGAGAAAGAACCTGCCTCCCAGCTCCTGTTTCTGTGGATTAAGCTGTGTTATGTAAATTGAAACTGGCCGGAATTCCAAAAAGGGAAGGGAGAAGCACCTGGCTTCCTCACCCTCCTTCCCCAGAAGTTGGCATGCAGCCTGTGTGTCAGGGGCTTCTGAGAAAAAGGCCCTCATCTTGGGGACCCTGACCATCTTCCTCTGGAGCAGTGGCTCCAGACAGGACTGGGGGCCGGGCCAGGTTTGCACTTAGACGAGGGAAACCTTCTCCCATGCTGGCTCTCCTGGCCTGCCTCTGCTGAACAGGGATGTGGTCTAAGAGCAGGTGAGCCACAAGAAATAATTTTCATCCCCTTGAGTACTCCTGTTTTGGCCTTTGGGATTATTTTATTCCTATTTCCAGGCCTTGCCTTAAACTGGTCTCCCTCCCTGAAAAGACCTCTGTTGGTCCAGCGACTGTCCTGTAAACAAGTTGTTCTTCATGGCTTCAGATTTGACTTGTCGCCACTTCCCGGTGTCCTACAAGGCTGGCTCTAGCTCTCCGAGCCACAAGGCTCATTCCCTTCTCTGACCCCGACCCCGGAGCAGGCCACACCCATCCCACCCAGCCCTGCATCTCTGTCCCTCCTCCAGCCTCTTCGCTTCTGTTCCCATAGCAGTTGGGACACTGGAAAGAACGTGAGTTTGAGAACCACGGCTGATCTGAATTCAAATCCTGACTCCACCTCTCACTACGTATATAGACGCTGGGGAAAGAGTTTACTATTTAGAGGCTTGATTCTTTAAAGTCACATGATAATACCTACCATGAGTAAGTAAGATTATTTCAAGGGGTGGTGGCATCCAAGATTCGCTGTCCCACCTGCTGGACTGCAAGCTCGTTGAGGCCAGGGACCATGCATTGAGTTGTCTGTAACCCTAACAAGACCTACCTTTGCTCCGTGAGAGTACTAGCACTATATACAGAGAACTGACTTAGGGGTAACTTACAGCGTCTTCATTCTATAGGCTTCCTCACCAATAATCCTTCCCGTCCCAGAAGCTGAGGTGGTCAACATGAGAGCTACTGTTTCACTGAAGATACTCTCTCCACGTTAAATCCCAGAATCCTGTTACCAGTGGTGATCAACTTATAGTTCCACAGGACTCAGCAGCGGAAAACCCACTGACAGAATGGAATATAGAGCAAGTAAATTTTGAAAAAAAGGAAAAGCAGACGAGGAATGGCCTGGAGAATAAACACCGCATGTGAGTGGAGCTCCAGACGGATTGACTGGACAGTCCAGATGACCCTAAAGAGTGCCTACAGGGTACAGATCCAAATCAGGGATACTGGTCCCCAAAAGAGAATTGGGAGCAGGAGAGCATTGAAGACAAATTCTGTTGACATCAGAATTTATTTTCTTTCAGGTGCCTGCTTGGCCCTTTCTTACAGATGATAGCTCTTAGCATTAGGATTTGGTCTAGTCTGACTCTTCTTTGTCTTGAGACTTCTTTAACCATTTCCATGGTATGGCAGGGACCATGGAAAGGGTCTCTGCTCTTACTGCCACTCCAGATATCTTACTAATGTACAAAAAAAGTCCCTCACCATTGATAAAGTATTCCACTGAACATGGAGAGACCCATCTAACTCATAAATGAGAGAGGTAACTGTTGACTTACACTCATTCGTATTCAATGATCAATGAAGGATATTTGATGACTTGAAAGCAAGTAATATGGGAAAAAGTATGCTTAGCAGAGTGAAAATGAGGATATTGGAAATAAAGAGGTTCAGAAAGGGTCAGCTGCAGACCCCAAGAACAAACCTTACCTAGTTCACAAGTTTTTATCACATGAATGGCCAAGAGATGACTGGTTATGGGTCCTGGCTCTCCATCTTACTCTGAGGGAGATGATTTATGGTCAGTGTACAACCAAGAGAACTGGACAGTGATCTTGGCCACTGGTGGGTCAACAAAATTCTGCATGCCTTTGGAGGAGTGGAAAGAAGAGGCATGGAGAACGACTGGAGACATGTCATTCTTCATATTTCCAGTCTTGGTTATCTGGCTGGCACTACAGGAATTTCAATTTACTCTGGAACTGGAGAGAGGACTTAGTGTTGGATTGTCACCATTCTTAAAAAGAGAGGAGGCAGGCAAAGAAAAATTTGGATTATGTTGGCTCTTGAAGGGCTTCACCTGGATTTACTTTCCCCAAGATCCCTGTCTTGTTTTTGGTGTTTTTTTTGTTTGTTTTGTTTGTTTTTTGTTCTTTGTTTTTTTAGTATTTTATTTATTTGACACAGAGAGAGTGCAACCACGGGGAACAGCAGAGGGAGAGGGAGAAGCAGATCCCCTGTTGAGTAGGGAGCCTGAGATCAGGACCTGAGCCAAAATCAGTAAGTCAGTGGACTGAGACATCCCGTTACCCTGCCAAGTTTCCTTCTTACCCACACATCTCGTCAACCAGTCCCAGAGCTTCTGAAGTGTTGAGGAAGGATGGACACTTACTCAAGGTACACTGGGCTACTTTGAGAGCAAGCAACAGGACCTGTCACTGTTGTATCTCCCACACAGGACCCAATGTGTCATATACAGTAGACTTTAAATGCATATTTGACACTCAGATTTGGGTAACATGTTCAGTGCCTCCTGGTGGCATGGGAATTTAAACCTAGATCTACCCAACACACATGCCCCATTGGTTTCCATTCCACCAAAGTCTTACTGACTGATACCTCAGAAATACATTTTACATCATGACTATAGAAACACACACTTTTTAAAAAAATATTTATTTATTTGACAGAGATCACAAGTAGGCAGAGAGGCAGGCAGCGAAAGGGGAAAGCAGGCTCCCTGCTAAGCAGAGAGCCCGATGTGGGGCTCAATCCCAGGACTCTGAGATCATGACCTGAGCCGAAGGCCAAGGCTTAACCACTGAGCCATCCAGGCACCCCCAGACACACACTTTCATATATGTGATAGACCTCCTTTCAATATGTGTGATAGACCCCTTTATTTTCCATCCTATTGTTTTCCATTGTATTACCTGAAATATGTTGTGACCATTACTTCGATTTCTTTTTTTTTTTTTTTTAAGATTTTATTTATTTATTTGACGGACAGAGATCCCAAGTAGGCAGAGAGGCAGGCAGAGAGAGGAGGAAGCAGGCTCCCCGCTGAGCAGAGAGCCCGATGTGGGGCTCGATCCCAGGACCCTGGGACCATGACCTGAGCCGAAGGCAGAGGCTTTAACCCACTGAGCCACCCAGGCGCCCCCATTACTTCGATTTCTTAATCCAACCATAAGACTGCAACCTGGTTGCAGTTGAACAACAAACAGAGAGTTCCACCTTACTGTAGGACTCATTCATTCATTCATGGGGCTCTGGCCATTTGCATTAAGGTTAGGAGTTTGCAGCCTTTCCTCCTGCAGCATCTGTGGGAGTGTCGAAGCAAGCCCTGCTTCTGCTCACTGTGTGAGCACTGCCCTTCTAGACTCAGCCCCTCTGAGAGGCAGGCAGGAAGACGAGAACAAACATTTCCACTGCCAGAGCTTACAAACCCTTCCGCTGAAGGTGTACGTCTTCCCTGAGCTGCCACCTTTGGTGCCACTGTAGGGATTTGTTTTCTCTCAACACTTAATTTTATTAAGACTCAAATAATGAAGTTAGATGAAGTTGAGTTAAGGAAACAAATACTGTATGACTCTTACCTTGACAGGAACCTGATATTCAGTTCTGAAAACTCTCAGTCTGAGGTGTTGGGTTTTATTCCCCGGGGAAACTTTTCCTGAGTTTATTCTAAAATGCACTCATGTTGTCATTTTATATATGTGCGTTGTTATCTCAAGTTCGCTAATTTTGAAAGTCACGTAAAGTAAAATTCTTTTTATTATAAAATAAATTGCATTGGTATTGTCCATATTTTCCTCTAATAAGTGGCCATTTCACCCTTCCGGTGCCCTTGCATATCATAAAGCAAAGGGGAAGATGCCAAGAGATAGGTCTGCAGCCAATTCAGTCATTCCTCCCTGCTCCATGGCGGGGATTTCCGGGTAAGTCCCACATCATGGGAAAGAAAAGACTTGTTGCAAAATGTCCTTCCAGTTCACAGATGACCTCTTGGGGGCTGACCTGGGAGCCATATTAGACCCTGGGATTACTGAAAACAGGGATTACTTCCATGACTGCCTTTCCAACCATAAAGGGAGATTGCTGTGCCTTCTAAGGGGTTGAGTGAAAATGCCACATGCCCATCAATCTTGGTCCTGTGGTTGCTTACTGGGCAAGAGATGGAAAGTGCAACTCCAGGATGGGGGTGCAGAGTCTCTGAGGATGAGAACCAGCAAGGGTCTGAGCTATTTGCGAGTGAATGTGTTTATGTATGCATTACAAGGGATTGTGCTGTGCGCCTGAGATGTAAGGGAAGCAGCTCTCTTCCCTGTTGGTAGGTGGAGATGCCCAGGGCAAACAGCTCTTACTTATTGCACGACTGCCTCTCACCTCATCTCCTTCTCCACTCAACATTTGTCCCGTCACTTCATCTCTCATACAGTCACCCTTGAAAGACCTCCGGGTGTCAATCAGCATCAGGCTGGACTGTTTATCCAGCATCTGGATAATCCCAGTTAACATTTAGCCTAGATTAACCATCACTAAATTTAATTATATTTACAGTATAAATTCACTTGTAGTGGTAATAGTCTAGAAGTGGTAGAGCTATTATTATCTGTATTTGTTTCCCAGAGCTGCTGCAACAAAGGACCACAGACTAGATGGCTTAAAAGCAATAGTTTAACCTCTTACGGTTCTGGAGGCCAGCAGCCTGAAACTAAGGTGCAGCTACACTGTGACACTAGAAGCCTCTAGCGAAGAAGGCTTCTTTCCATGGCCCCTGAAAATCTTTGGTATATGGCTGCACCACTCTAATCTCGGCTCCCATTTCCATATGACATTCTACCCTGGGTGTCTCTGTGCCTCTTACCATAGTGGGAATCTGAAATTTGTGTCCAAATCTGTCTCTCTTTTCTCTTTACACTGTAAGAGACTCAATCTCGCAAAACAAACTGAGGGCTGCTGGGGGGAAGGGGGGTGTGCCGAGAAGGTGGTTGGGTTATGGACACTGGGGATGGTATGTGATACGTTGAGTGATGTAAAGTGTGTAAGCCTGATGATTTACAGACCTGTATCCCTGGGGCAAATAATACATTATATGTTAATAAAAATAATTAATTAAAAAAAAAAAGACACCAGCCATTGCTTTTAGGGCTTCCCTGAGTCCAGAATGATTTCATTCAAACTACCCACCACAGAGATGTCCCCCATCCGCGAGTGCACCTTTCTTGGCTGCAGGGGTGGTGCCTAGAGGAGAAAGATATGGAGCTCCAGAGTTAAATCCACCTGTGCCATGGAGATGCCAGGCTCTTCTCCCACAGTGGTAGAAGCAAAAGAAGGGATGGTTTTCTAGATCAGGCTCTTCAGTTGAGGAAATTAAAAAAGGAAGTTTTGTTCCTAGAACACTTTGTTGGCCAGGAAACTTGTCCCCTCTCCTAGGGAAGGAACTCAGGGCCACACAAGCCTGTCTGTCTCCAGGTTTCTGGGATTTCCTTGTGCTCCCTTTGCTTTGAGACTGTCCCCCTTCCCCCTTATGAGACTAGGGGAGATGATCACTTCTCATCTAACTTATTTGGAAGATGATCAATTAACTAATCACCTCTGCAAAGATCCTATTTCTACATAAGGTCACATTCTGAAGTTCCAGGTAGACATAAATATTGGGGGGGGGTGGCTATTCAACCTGGAACATTACCCCTGTTTTACAGGTGAGGGGATTGAGGGTCAGAGGTCTTCGGGTATCAAACTCCAGCTTTTAATTCTTCTTACTCGTCTGTCTTAATTTAAGAAATCATAAGTTATACCACTGGTGACTGTATCACCTGCTACACCTGGCTGTTTGCTGTTCCTTATCTCTAGTCCTCGAAAGGTAGACATTATTATCTTAATGTTAAAGATAAAGCAATTAAGGTTCAGCGAGGTTGATGGGTTTTCCCAGGGAAGAATTGCTCAAGAAGAATGGAGCCCAAGCCCAGTCTGGTCAGCTTGAATACCTGCCCCCTTTCCTTTATGACCTGTGATCTCCACCAAATCCTGCTTCTCCTTCCCTCATGATGTCTAGAAGGTCAACCCTTCTTTCTGTTTCAAGGTCAAAGTGTTAGACATTTTCACTTTAAACCTTCTGAGGCAATATGGGAATGGTACAGGCTCTAAGAAAATCTCCTTTCCCATGTCTAGCAGTTTGAATGACCCCCAAAATGGGTTAAGTGGACATTGAGAAGACCCTCAAGGGGTGGGATGAGGGAGGGAAATACAAAAGGCTGCTGAAGGGGTCTAGCAGAACTCTTCAGCCTTGCCTGCTTTTTGGAGCCCTCAGGAGCTATAAAAACCTGATGCCCAGCTCCCTTCTCCAGAACTTCAGAATCCATCTGGGCTATAGATTAGGCATTGGGAGGTTCAAAAGCACCTCTAGGTCATTCCAGGGCATAGTCAAAGTAGGAAGCACTGATGTACAGGAATTCTACTTGAATTTTCCTTGGATATGGCAGCAACTGAGGTCTGATGGAATATAATTGAGTTTTGGGTCATTTTGAACATCACTTGGAAGAGCCTTCTTTCCAACCTGCCTCCTGGAATCCACCCATCCCAGTGCTTGGCAAAGCCGGTAGCATGACTGACTGCCTGGTCCCTTTGGAAGCAACGTTGAGACAGGATGTGGGGCCAGGCCCTGGGGATGGTTCAGAAGCCTCTGCCCAGCTTTGTGGTTGGGAGTTCTCACGTTTATCTCAGACCTCAGTGCACTTCTTTCACAGTCAAAGAGCCCTGGTCACTGGGACACGGTGGAGACTCCCTGTGGCAATTCTGCCAGTGGTCACCCTTTGGACTAGAACTGTAGTGAGTCCTTCCCTGGGTCTCTAGCCTGCTGGCCCACCGTGCAGACTTTGCACTTGCTGGCCTCCATGATAGCACGAGCCCATTACTTAAAATCCTCCCCCTCTCACGTACACACACATATGCACACAGACACTTAGAGCCTATGGTGCCCACGTCTCTGGAGGCCCCTGACTCATGCGTTCTACCTTTCCTCTTCCCTGGCATGGCTTCCTTTCTCTGGGTCTGCCTTCCAGCCTTGCCTCACGCCTACTCCCACTCACTCAGCCTCTCTAAATCATTTGCCTGCAGTCCCTCTGACTCATAGGCCTATAATAAGCCCTCAGCTTCCGTTTGCCAAACTCCCTCTCTTCCTTTCATTCAAGAATCTCCTGAAATCCCACAACACCCAATCAAGGAAACAACAGTCTGTCCTCCCTCGGATGAGCCCATTCAGTGGAAAAAATTTCAGAAAAAAAACCCTAGTGTTGGAATGTTGCTTTGAAAATGACCTTGCTCTAAGACCGTTCCACACGTGACTCTAAGGGAACGTGGGGTTTCCTAATGCTCTACCTTAGATGGGGCCAGGGCTGGACTCCCTGTGCAGATCTATAGTCTGGCTACGTCTTCCCACGTGCTAATGATCCTCACGAGGCCATGGTCTTGGGTGTGGCTTCCTGACTGCGCTGCTGAAGACCACTGTCCTCCAGGGTGCAGATCTCACAGCCAGTCTCACATTACCATCCTGCTCATATAACATTGCTTTCCAGGTGAACTGGGTGACAAGGTGTGCGGGAGTCAGTGCAAACACAGAAGTATATGTCCTATTGACCTTGGGGCACTGTGCCTTCCTCCTGAGAGCGAGGCTCATTATTACGCAAGCTCAACGTGTATGGTTAATATGTAAAGCCCACAGCAAGGGGCACAAGCGCTCACCTGGTGGCCCATTAACCCCACCTGTGTTGACTGGCAGGCTGTCCCGGAGTCAGAGGTCATTAGTAGCTGAAAAGGGAAGAGCAGCCATGGCCATACCAGGGCAGTTACTGCAAAAGACCTACAGGGGTCTCATCGCTGTCCGCTGTATCTGTTGTGGTTGACGGACTGTTGGGGCGACACTGGAGAGAGGCATTGCATTGTGGCTGTAACCATCATTAAACCCCATCCCCAGTAGATACTGCAGAGGCTACAGAACACACTGCCTTAAAGCCCTACCCGAGATCCTGAATGGCTTGGGGAGCCAGAGATACAGCAAGCCCAAAGCCTGAGCTCCTATTGTAGGGCATTAATGCAATGTCAGAAAGAGCATGACTCTATAGGGAGGCAAAATCCAGTTAGTCCCACAGAATTTACCATTCGGAGTGACTCACTCAACCTTCAGAGCTGCATTTCCTCATCTATGAATTTGAGAGTACAATACGTACCTTATGTTAGAGTCACTGTAATGGAAGGATGGAATGTCATAATGGTCCAGAATACAGCCCAGTGTCTGGAAGTCTATGAACATACATGTCCTCCTCTGTTCCCTTAACTCAAAGGCTCTATTAATCCAATGAAGGATATTTATAGGTTATATGTGTGGTCTTGGCAGATGGAGTGTTAATCACAGTGGACAAAGCAGCTGATGAGGGCACCCGGGGTCAGAAGATGTTAATGGGAGAGACACTAACTTACTGTCCAAGTGACTTCACAAAATCAACAAGAAGCCCCAATAATTCCCTGACTTGAAGTATACATAAGAGCCTATTACATATGACCCAGCAGAATAAAAATGGGAAAATAGACGAAAAATTGCAAATGCGTAGGCTCTGGTAATCCTAGTTTTTAGAACCCTCAAAGTCTTCATAAAGCACTAAAATTTCAACAAACATCACTGCTTTAGGTAGTTTTACATTAGGGGACCCAGCCCGTTATGATTTCCTTCTTCTTGCCATCCAATAAGTGAGAAAACCTTCCAAGCAGTCCTCGTGTTACAGGGTGGTAGAGATAAGGTCAGTTTTCAATGAACACAAGACAAAGATGCCATCCTCGACATTTAGAAATGTAGTCTTTAAAGCACATTTGCTGAGTTTCAATTCCCTCATCTTGTAATAAGATGACTTGTCAGAATGTCCTTACAATGGTACTATAAATTTAATGGTGTGGGTGAGGATATCTATTCTCTGCCAGTCTTCAACCAGCATTTGTCTTTATCTCGTGAGTGATTGTAGGCCTTCAATTAAATGGAATAATGAGAGCCCTCTGCTGGCTAGACTGGCTCTTCCCCTTTTTTGAGAGATCTTACAACAAATTATCTTAGGTTTGGAAAGTTCTATGGCTGTTCCAATTAACAGCTTGTTGCATGAACTTCTTTTCTCCGCTTGTGCCCCTTCACCCTCAGATAAAGAGATGATTAAGATATTTTATTTTTAATCTCTTTGATGCTCACACTCTGCACGTATCTGGGCAATTATTTAATCTGCCTTCTGAAAAGATGAAACACATTTTTACAAATTTCATTTTCAGACATTTATCTAACAAATATCTACTGGATATCTAAAAAAGTCAAATACAATACTAGGTAGTATAAGAGATACAAGAACATTTAAAGTCTCATTCCTAATTGCAAGAAGCTCATGGGAAAATACAGAAAGGAATAGCCTTGAAAAACTACCAAAATGTGGTAGTTTTTAAAAAAAATTTGACAATTTTACTCACTACAGAAATTTCTTTTTTAAAATGCAGTTAACAAACATATAGTCCATCATTAGTTTCAGATGTAGAGTTCAATAATTTATCAGTTGCATATAACACCCAGTGCTCATCACATCATGTGTCCTCCCTAATGCCCGTCACCCCATTACCCCATCCCCCAACCTACCTCCCCTCCAGCAACCCGCAGTTTGTTTCCTAGAGTTAAATTTCTCACGGTTGTCTCCCTCTCTGATGACTTCCCATTCAGTTTTCCCTCCTTTCCCCTATGGTCCTCTGCGCTGTTTCTTATAGTCCACATATGAGTGAAACCATATGATAATGGTCCTTCTCTGACTGGCTTATTTCACTCAGCATAATACCCTCCGGTTCCACCCATGTCTATGTAAATGGTACGGATTCATCATTTCTGATGGCTGAGTAATATTCCTATATATATAGGAATATTACTTCTTATCTTCTTTATCCATTCATCTGTTGGTGGACATCTGGGCTCTCTCCATAGTTTGGCTATTGTGGACATTGCTGCTGTAAACATCGGGATACATCTGCCCCTTCATATCACTATATTTGTATCTTTGGGGTAAATATGTAGTAGGACAATTGCTGGATCGTAGCTCCATTTTAAACTTCTTGAAGAACAGAAATTTTCTCTAAGAGATATGCTCTTAAGTTCCCTTTCTTCTATCCACTTGAATGCCTGCACCAGGAATCTGAGCACCATTTTGAACTCTTCCTTCTCCCGCTCACCAATACAATTATCCACCATGCCCTACCAATACCCTTCTCTCTGTTTCTATTGACACCAGCTTAGTTTAAGGCACCATCATTTTGGTTTATTATAATACACTTTTTAAAAGTATATTTTTATTAAGAATTTTTAAAAATTTTTTATAAACATATAATGTATTATTAGCCACAGGGGTACAGGTCTGTGAATCACCAGGTTTACACACTTCATAGCACTCAACATAGCACATACCCTCTCCAATGTCCATAACCCCACCACCCTCTCCTTCCCCCCCCCAGCAACCCTCAGTTTGTTTTGTGAGATTAAGAGCCTCCTATGGTTTGTCTCCCTCCCAATCCCATCTTGTTTAAAAGTGTATTTTAAAAATTATTTCAAGTACTAAATGCATGCACTATAAAATTCAAAACATAATAATGAATGCATAAGAAATAAATCTTTCTCCACCCTTATTCCCTAGCTACCCTGTTCCCTTCTACAAAAGCAACTATGATTCCAATCTCTTGCATATGCTTCCAGAGATATCATATTCATGTGCAAGCATATACATACATTTTTTTTCACAAGTGGCAACGTGCTGTTCTGCACCTTGCTTTCACATCTTTCAGTATATGATGGAGAAAATTCAAAATCGGCCTAGAGGTCTGCCTCATTCCTTTTTAAGAAATGCATAGAATTCCATTATATGTATATTACCATAAATTATGTAATCAGTTCCCTTTAGATGGAAATTCAGATGGTTTCCAATCTTTTGCTATTATAAGTCAATGCTGCAATAAAGATCTTCATACAGACATCATTTTACACATTGCCAGAATATACTTAGGATAAATTCCTAGAAGTGGAATTGTCAGATCAAAGGAAATATGTACTTCTACTCTTGATGGTTATTGCAGATTCACTCTTCATAGAGATTTCACCAATGTTTACCTTTGCTGAAAAAATATGAGAACCTATCTCCCCAAATCTTCAACAATGCAGTGGGTTATACAATCTTATGTGTAGACATGGCATCTAGGTATAATTTTAATTGCCATTATTCCTATTTTGAATGAGGTTGAACACCTTTTTTATGTTTCAGATGTATCTTAATATGTGTTACTTATGTGTATTTTATATGCACAGACTTTTAATTTTTCTGTGTGGGTTTTAAATTTTGTATTGAACTCTTAGCAGTTTGTAGTGGGCAGCCTCCAAGATGTGCCAGATGACCTTTACCTCTTGGTATCCACCTTCATTCATAGTCACTTCCTACACTGTACCTGGTTGGTCTCAATGACCAATAATAGATGACAGAAGAAATGGTATGTCATTTTCAAGATAATAAAAAATTATCAGAACAAGGTCTAAGAGACTCCAAGAACCTATAAAGGCAAGAAAAGTAACAAAATCCTTTTACCTTAAAGACATATGCTGGGGACTTATGTAACTGTTTTGAAGACCTTACAAACTAAGAAGGACAGAAGTCAAAACTTAGTGTCCACCAGGTCGAAAGATTAATATTAGATGCCTATCTTGTGTTAACCTAAAATCCCAAAGGAAGAACCTTCAGAATAAAAATAAATACAAAGTAAAACCACCTGCTCCTCCCCCCTTCTAAAAGCCTCCTAAGATAGAAGTGTTTTAATATTGAATAGAGAAAAGGAAGAGGGAGAAAACACACACACACACACACACACACACACACACACACACTAAGAAATTATAACCTAACTTAAAAATCCAGGAGTAATTCAGAAAACTTTAAGCCATGACTTAATTTGAATTGGTTACAAAAAGGTAGTGTCCGTAGTTGCCTTGCAAAAGCAAATGCAAAACTGGAGAATAACCCCTTCACCCAAGCCACAGTAACCACCAAAAATCATGTCTCATAGATAGTGAGCCGTGCAAAGTCATGGTAACCAAGCCACAAGAAAATAGGTTATAAACATCGGGGGGTGGGGTGAAAAACAGCAGAAAAAAAAATTATCTAAGTAGATCCTTAGATACTGAAATACTTCAGTATCTTGAATAATCAGAGGCAACTTAGAAATTAGCTATGTTTAAAAAAATGAGAATTAAAAATATCTGCAGTAAACAGGAACTTGAGGGGGAAAAAGTGACCTAACAGATTTGAAAAACAACCAATTGGAACATCTATAAATGAAAAACACAAAAATGCAAATTTAAAAACTCAATGGATGAGTTTGACAGTGGAATTAACAAAGCTACAGAGAACAAGAAGACAGGTCGAAAGAAATGATCCCAACTGTAGACACAAATGGGAAACATAAGTGGGTAGTTAAGAGAAATGGAAGGTTGAAGGAGGTTTACCATGTTCAAGACCCAGAGAAAATGACATAAAGAACCAACTACCAGAATGAATGAGTGAATTTATCAATTTTAGACCATATAAGGCCAATATGCAAAAAGTCATTGTTTTGCTACATATGAATAGCAAATATTGAAAAAGTAAGAATTTTAAAAATACCATTTATAACAGTGTAAAAACATAAAAGACCAAAGAGGTTTTTGTGTATTAAGGTAGAATGTATACACGGTGAAAGACACACATCTTACATGTCCAGTTCGTTGAGTTCTGACAAGTTCATCCACCTGTGTATCCTGTTCCATACCTCTCTCCATCAGGATAGAAAACATTTCCATCATTCCAAAAAGCTCCTTCATTCCTATTCCTGGTCAATACCTGCCCCACCTCCAACTCCAAGCAATTACTTTCCTAATTCCTTTCACCCATGGATTGGTGTTATCTATATAGAATTTCACATAAGTTACATAGGATGAACTCTTCTGTGTCTGGTTTCTTTTTTTTTTTTTTTTTTAAGATTTTATTTATTTATTTGACAGACAGAGATTACAAGCAGGCTCCCCACTGAGCAGAGAGCCTGATGTGGGGCTCGATCCCAGGATCCTGAGACCATGTCCTGAGCCAAAAGCAGAGGCTTCAACCTACGAGCCACCCAGGTGCCCCTGTGTCTGGCTTCTTAACCTCAGCATGGGCATCCATGTCCTTGCTTCCAGGAGTCATCCTTTTGTGGCTTTTTGTGTGTAAGGATATAACCCAATCTGGTTTTCCATTTTCCTACTGTTAGACATTGGGGTCAGTTGCATTTTGAACCTTTGTAAATAAAGTTGTGATGAGCAATTCCATACAAGGACACTGGATACGTGTTGAACTGTATGCTTTTCTCTCCTAGAAAAATACTTAAAAGTGAAACTTCTGAGTCCAGAAGCACTCACCCCACTGTACTGGGATAATTCACATAAACGGCTGTCCCACCAGACTGTAAGCACTTGAAAGCAGGACCAGGTTTGGGGCATTGGCTCATCTTTGATATATTGTGCAATAAAAGGTACATGGGATGAATTAACTAGGTATATCTTCAGTTAATATATTGAGAAGAAAGCATAAAAATCATACAATATATAAGCAGACAATGTAGCTTCAATCCAGTTTGTCTTGATTATTCCTTGGTACATTTCAAGGGTATGAACATCTTTTTGGCAGTTTTGTAAAATAAATCCCATGAAAAAGGTCCAAGGACTTTTGAATCTCTAATGATAACCAGTTTTAAATAGTTATTATTTATTGAGCCCTGAAAATAAAAAAACAATTTCCAAAGCTCTATTACAAAGCTGTCATCATCAAGACAGCATGGTACTGGCACAAAAACAGACACATAGATCAATGGAACAGAATAGAGAGCCCAGAAATAGACCTTCAAATCTATGGTCAACTAATCTTCGACAAAGCAGGAAAGAATGTCCAATGGAAAAAAGACAGCC
>NC_081561.1:11308938-11570118 GCF_022355385.1 Mustela nigripes | reverse complement strand
AAAAAAAAAAAAAAAACAATTTCCAATGATCATCACATTCATTCCTTGTACTCTGGAAAGTCAGTGCCAGGAACAAAGGTTTAGAGAAGCTAGGTAGTTTGCTTAATGACACACAGCTAAAAATCTGTGGATCTGCCACAAATATGAAGGAGGAATTTTGATTTATTATTTTAATGAGTATTACTTTCAATACTTACTTTGAAAAAATCAGTTTTCATCCAAGTTTTCCTACAAAAGAAATAAAAATGATCATAACAAAACCTGCGTCCCTGGTGTACTGTAGGGATCTGATGAGATCACTGATTTAATGATAATCTATTCTGTAAACAGAAGAGCATGATAGATAGGATCTCTCCCTCATTGTCATCATCATCATCACCATCATCATCGTTTGACCACCTACTAACTTAGGTATGTGACTGTTTACTTGTATAAAGAGGATCTTAATACCTATCATCATGTTGTGGCTACTATAGAAGATAGGATGTATATTGTATCACTCTTGGCTTGTCCACACCATAGTTCTTTTTTTTTTTTTTAGTTTGTTTTTTTTTTGAAGATTTTATTTATTTGACAGAGAGAAAGAGAGATCACAAGTAGGCAGAGAGGCAGGCAGAGAGAGAAGAGGGGAAGCAGGCTCCCTGCTGAGCAGAGAGCCCGATGCAGGGCTCGATCCCAGGACCCTGAGATCATCACTTGAGCTGAAGGCAGGCACTTAACCCACCGAGCTACCCAGGTGCCCACACACCATTGTTCTTTTCATTCCTGGCCAACTGGTCACTCCATGGTTGGTTGGAGAGTTCCCTTTCTCAGCCATAATGAAGCCTTGCCCATTGTCACTGATCAGAATGTCCATTAGTAGAGTATCTAGCGCCAATCACATCAGGTCCCAGCAACTCATCCAAGTATTTGCAAATAGCAGCATGCCCTGTTCTATCACAGAAGCTTTCAGGATTTTAACTTAAATGCTGTAACTCTGGCTCTTCCGTACTATGAACAAAGTGAGCTGTGTACACGTAAACTGGCCATCAATTGTTTTAGACATAAAGTGCCTCACTTCCAACCATATTCATTTTTATATAAACCGGGAAATATAATTTAAACTTTGTTAAGCTATTTTTAGTTCTATTTGGAGTCTTGAAACACTGAAATTATATTATCCTCAGTGGAAAACACCCTTTTCACAGGAAATATGAAAGTTACAAGGTCTCGCTCAATCGCAGGCCACGTTGATAGCTCTTCTGATCTCACAGCAACCAAAAGGGGTTGATGGCCAGGTTGGCTCAGCTGCAGCAGTCGGCACACAACCTTATCCCCAGCCAAGGATACACCTGCCGAAGAAAGCGACCCCACAGACACCATGGCACTCAAACACTACCACAGGCCTGGCCACGCTCTGCCTTCTCCTGTACTGACGGATGGACCAGTGATGCCGAGTCAAAGTGAAGAACCTCAGGTTAACAGGATCTTCCAGGACAGCTGTGACCCTGCCCAGAGCCTTGTCTGGGGCAGACCCCTGGCTGGTCCCCTCTCATTCCCCCCCATCCCAGTCTGGCCTGATGCCCATGAGGTGGGCCAGCCACTTCCGCTCCTTGCTCTACTCCTCCTGCCACAGTTATTTCTACCACCCTTGTGCTCTGCCCTTCCCGTTGTCACTGGGTCACTGACTTTCTGGCACTCTCCCCATTTCTGTTCCGAGTGTTACAGGTAAACCTTTACCCGAGGTTGTTAAATTGATTCACTTTTATAGCTTTCTCTATTGAGGTCATGTTGACTGCTTGTTCTCTATTTAGGAACTTAAATGATGTCCTCAAGTCGGTACACTGGGAAGCTATTCAGTGTTACACCACACCACCTCCAACTGCTCTTCTCCCCACCACCTACTCTGTGCTCCGCAGACAACACTCTTGCCCTGACCACTTCCAGCCCCAAGTAGGCTTTCCACCTCACCATTGCTCTCTTGCCGGGAATCACAGGCAAACACCTCATTTCCCCTTGCTGCAAATATGGGTAGTGGAGAAGGTCACAGTCGTAGTCTTTTTCCTTAAAATGCAGAGGTCCTTCTCCACACAGGGTCCCCAAAGACCCACGGGCCATATGTAAACTGATCGAAGGCCCTGGACTTAGCTAGTCAAAATAAACAGACTTGTTCTCAGGTGCTCTCAAACTGATGATAGCCTCACACCCCAACATTTCATCAACGAGCATGGCGGCAAGGACTGAACGTGGTGGGCGACCCAACCCCAGCCCTTTGCATCTGAAGGAAGGCCCTTGAGAGAACTCTGATGGATGCAGCGGTTTTGTGTTTGTGTGTGTATGCACATGTGTTTAAGATTTATTTATTTTATAAAGAGAGTGGGAGGTGCAGAGGGACAGGGAGAGAGAATATCAAGCAGACTCCCTGTTGAGCACAGAGCCTGAGCTGGGGCTTGATCTCTCGACCCTGAGAGTATGACCTGAGCTGAAATCAAGAGTAGGATGCTTAATTGACTGAGCCACCCAGGTGTCCCTGTGTATTCATTTTTTAAACTGCTTTCTCATCATCTTTTTTCAAAGATGACGTTTCTCACTTCATTGGTTTCCCATTCTGTCAGTGGCAGGAATGCAGGGAGTATGAGATGATTTAGACACAAACTTACTGTTCATTACACATGAGGATGTGAACCTTAAATGGGAATGTAAACCAATTGGAGTATGTGTTTTCAAGACTCAAATCATTCTTAAGAACAGTCAAGGAAGCGTCTTCCCTGGAGGCTCCCACTGTAGGAGACACCTGTTGCTTCATTTGACCTTCAAGTTTGGCTGAAGACAAGTCCTTCAAACCTGGTCCTTTAAACTTAAACCACTCAAGCTCCCAGGAAATGGTCCTTCTCTGAAAGCCTTAATGTTCTCCCTCAGTCGTTGTGGTTGTTTATAATGGTTCCTTCGTTTTCACAAAGACTTACATATGAGTCCCATTTATTTATTAGAATAAAGGCACACTTATTTATTGAAATATCAACATGTGGAAGGACACCAAGAATTACAGCAACTCAGAGAGGACCTAAGTTCATACTTATGGACCTGATGAAAAGTGAAGGCAGAGAAACAGTTAAAATAATATGTTACATAGGGGCACCTGAGTGGCTCAGTGGGTTAAAGCCTCTGCCTTTGGCTCAGGTCATTAACTCAGGGTCTTGGATTGAGCCCTGCATTGGGCTCTCTACTCAGCAGGGAGTCTGATTCCTCTCTTCTCTCTCTGCCTGCCTCTCTGCCTACTTGTGATCTCTGTCTGTCAAATAAACAAATAAAATCTAAATAATAATAATATGTTACATATACGGAATTTGTCATGCTTTACAAGGTATTTTTTACATGGATGATATATAATAGTCCAAGTTCTTGGTGGCAAATGACAGAAGCTAGTTTCTGACTAGTTGCTGGAGAAATAAATGTATTAGAAGGGCAGCGTACAGTTCACAGAACTTACGTGAGCCCCGAAGCAAGGAGAATAGTCAGAAACTAAGGGGACCTGGTTCCACGTGCCATAACCAGTCAGATCACAGTCCCATCTTGTCTGAAAGCTGTCCTAGGCTCTGCTGTCACTGCCACCGCCACTGGCCTCAAGGTTGACCTCTAATAGTCTCTGAGCCTTTGTGTCTCTCTCTCTAGATTCAGAGTTCCAGGTGGCCACATCTGATTGACCACACCTAGGCCCTAGCTTGTGGTGGGGGGTAGGGGAGAGAAGAGAGAATCTCCATTTCCTTCACCCCTCACCTCTGATGTTCAGTACCAAGTACCTGTTAGTTCAGGTACTGGTGTTCAGTACCAAGTACCTGTGTTAGTTTGTATTGCTGCATAATAAGTACTATGTTTAAAATGACACTAATTTATTATCTCACAGCTTCCATGGGCCATAATTCCAGTCAAGTCTCTAGCTGGGCTTTCTGCTCACAGCCCCACCATGCTGAAATCAAGGTGTTGACAGGGCTGCATTCCTACTGGAAAGCTCTCCTGAAGAAGAATCCATTTTCAAGCTCCCTCAGAACACAGCAGAATGTTGTATTTGCAGCCATATGTCTGAAACCCCTGCTTTGTTGGTAGCTGTCAGCTGGGACCATTCTCAGCAACCTGAGACGCTCAAGTCTTTGTTGTGTCCACAGGCCCATTCCTCCCACCCCCATAGACAGCTCACAATAGGACTGTTGACTTCTTCATAGCCAGTAAGAGTATCTCTCTTGCTTTATATTCTCCCTTTAGGAAGGCTCACATTCTCTCTCTAAGATTAACCTGATTAGTTCAGGCCCACCCTTTTGATCAGCTCCTTGTCAACTGAGTTGTAATCTGCTCACCGCAGTGAAATCCTATCACAGTCACACATCTTGCCTATACTCAAAGACTGGAGATTACACAGGTATATAAACAGGGGGTGGGGCCTTAAGATTCCCACCTCCTGGTTTGAATTCTGCTTATCACACTTATCAGAAAATGACAAGCACTTTCCCAATTTATTTCACTGGAGCAGCAGATCAGGTAGAAATTTTCCAGCTTTACAGAGGAAAAAAAAAAAAGAAAGAACTCTGAGAAGCCAGAGTGATCTGGTTCTAGCCACAGAGTTAAGAAGTGGTTAGTGTCAGAATTTTAGACTATGCTCTTCGCAAAGGTAAAAGGAAATAAATAGTAACAAATAAAAACATTCATGAAAATTGATTATTTGATACTTGGTGCTACAGGCTCTGATGGAAAAAAGAAAGGAAGGGTGCAGATGGGAAATCATGACTAATGAGCCCATGGCCTGCTATGGGAGGCTCTTTTTGAGCTAAAGGAAACAATTCCAGGAAAGAACATGAGCTGTCTGTTTGATGTCAGAAAAAATGACATGCGTCTAGGACACAATCACTATATTTAAAGGAAGGAATTAACAGCGAGTCTTAAGATGAATATGCAAGGTGGCAAAAGTCTCTAGAAGAGACCAAACAGGAGCACCTAGAGACATCACTGCTGAGATCCTGACGTTTTCTCTAACTCAGCCCCTCCGAGTGTTCCTATTCTCCTCTTCCCAGCTCAGAGACCACCCTGTCTCCTACGGAACCTTTCTTTGACATGGTTATCAAAGGGAACTCGAGCTTATATCAAGCTAACCATATTATTTTCTTCTTCATCATCCTGAAACTTTCCCCAAAAAGCATTTTATAGTTTTCAAAGTTTTATTTACTTAAGCCATCTCTACACCCAAGGTAGGGCTTGAATTCACCACTCTGAGATCAAGAGGTATGTGCTTTTCTGATTGAACCAGTCAGGTTCCCCTCCCCAAAAAGCTTTTAAAAGTTAGGATATAGAAAGATAAAAGGATTAAGGTTCTCAAAAATACAGTTTGATAGTTTACAAATAACAAAATTGTGTTGTTCAAGAATATCCAAGTAAAAGCTAAATAGGTCTTTGAACCCATGGCTGTGCATGAAAAACAGGAGTATATAGCAGTGAGAGCACAGTTTAAAAAAAAAAATCAAATATGTTATGTCTGATACATAATAATGTCTTCAGCCTCTTCTAGTCACATGTATGCCACATGAAAATGAGAAACAGGAAAGTTACTCAAAAACCTTTGTGCCGATCCTGGCCCAGGCACCGTCCAGCTGTGTGACCTTGGAGATATAATTTAGCCTCTCTAGGCCTCAATCATCTCATATATGGAGACAAAAAGTTAGAAAGCTTGATTTCTAAAACACTTCCAATTTAAAATTTAGTAATTCTTCCATAGGCTGGAAAACACGCAATAGTCAATATTAAGTGAAGAGCGTCCCCCTCTTTCATCTTAGATGAGAGGGCTAGCTCCTATTAATCACAGGAGATTATGAACTTGATTGCATTTTGGATTACATCCAACCAAGAATATTCTCCATCCCTTTTGGTTATTTTGGAATCCTTGCTGTCTGTAAAACTGCTTGCCATAGTTATGTAGCTAGCTATTTAGAATCTCTCTCTCTCTCTTCCCCTCTCTCTCTCTCTCTTTCTCTCTCTCTCACACACACACACCCCACAGAAATACAAAGACAGAAGCAGGACCACCAGGTTAACAGGGAAGAGTAGCTGAGTTAGCAGAAGCCTGTTAAGGAGGCCAGAGGAGGAAGAGAGAGAAGAACAGAAGAAATTAGAGACCAGCACAGCTTTCACAATTTGACATTATCCATATGTATCACCATTAATTAAAATAATCACCTCCTTCTACAAGTACTCTGCTTGACCCTATGCCCATGTTTTATTTATTTATTAAGCATTTCTTTCTCCTTTATCTTCTTCCTGAGCTGGTTAATTAACTGCACTGAAAGACAAGAGAGGTCTCCACACCTGGTCTCTTTGGCCTGTTCTTGCTTTCTACTACCTTACAGGGCTTCTAATGCTTAAAAAAAAAAAAAAAGTACATTTAGCATGACCAACAAGATAGCTAGCTCTGGTCTCTTAACCCCTCGCTTTCATTTTTTTTTTTTTTTCTGCACAAAAGCAAGGCACAGGGATGCTAGATCAGAATCCAAATGCTGTCTAAAACACAACTAGAATATCTGGGACACATGCCCACTTTATTTTTCCAATCCATGCAAGAGGAATGCATATTCTTGCTATGACCTTCTTAAAAGCCAACAGTATTCTCTTCCAGAGAGATACAGAATCACATATTTTTTAGGAAAAGAAACAGGCTGTCTACTTTGTTGCCATTTCTGCTTTGCATATCCATCCAACCGACACAGATGAGACATCCTATAAAGTTATCCCCCAGGTGACTTCCTTAACACATGATATCTCAAGTTTGTCAACCACAATTCAAATTTCAGTGACTCCCTATCTGTTCACTACCTTAACTTATTCTCTTTATGTGCAGAAATTGCTTACAAATGTCTCACTCAGTGGGCATGGTGCTTTCATTGTTCAGTCTATCTGAGGTCCAGTTTTTATGAGGCACTCTCTTCTACATGAAAATCTCCAGACCTCCTTTGGCTTCTGTGCCTTCTCTCTTTGTTTCCCTCCAACCACTCTGATCATCTTCTTTTGGTCTTCTGTGGGGCTTTCCTCTCTACCTGCCCCTAAAAGGTAGGTGTTTACAGCTTTGATGCAAGCTAGCTGTGTCCAAGGACCAGAGGGGAGTCCCTCAGGAGTAGCCAAGAGGGTCGGTGGCTTCATGCAGGGTAGAAATCAAGAGCCAGCCGAGATGAAGTGAGAGCAGAGTTCATTACAGACATAGAGGGAGAGTAGATACAGACATAGCATCCGGGAAACTCAGAAAGGAAAAGACAATGAATCTTGTCTTTGCTTGGGATCTGGGGTTTTTATTGTGGGTTGTGGTCCAGGGTACATGTGTTCTCAGGCATCCGAAAACAAAGACACGTGTTTCGGAATCCTCCATAAGTCACTTATGCCTTGGAGCCAGGGGTCTTAATGAGTCTGTGGTCTTGGAAAATGTTCACGACAACCCCACTCAGTCACTCTTTAGATGTTCTCTACTATGCTTGAAGACTCCAAAGAAATCATTAACTCCTTGACCTTCACAAGGAGGACAAAAACATCTGTTCTATAAGGCTTGTGAAGGCAGAGATGTAGGTCCTAGCAAGAATAAAATCAGGAAAAGGAGCAAAAAACAAACAAAAAGTTTCTCATGGGATGCCTTCAAGTTCCCTGTCTCAGCTTCATCCTGTAACCCTTTTCTCTTCTTAACCTTCCCACTTTTCCAGATGACTTCATCCAAATTCATGGTTTCACTTACCACCCACTCAATGACTACTAACTCCATTTCTCCAGCAGAGACCTCCCTTCTGGAGTCCAGATTTATGTATTCAAAATATCTACTAAGAATCACCATTCAGATGTTTCCCAGATATCATACACTCAACTGTGCTGAGTGCACTTGGGCCTGCCATAACACAACACCATGGAATGAGTGGCTTAAACAGCATAAAATTATTTCTCACAGTTCTGAGGACCAAGATCAAGGGGCTAGATAACTTAGTTCCTGGTGAAGCCCTTCTTACTGGCTGGCAGATGGAAACCTCTCACTGTGCACTCACATGGCCTTTACTTCATGCACGCTCATGGAGAAAGAGAGAATTCTTTCTCTTCCTCTTCTTTGAAGAGCACTGACCTCATCCTAAGGGTGCCACACTCACTACCTCATTGAATAGTAGCCCCCCTCCCAAAGACCACAGCTCTGAGTATCACTAAAGCACCTGGGTTGCTCAGTTAGACATCTGACTCTTGGTTTCATTTCAAGTCATGATCTCACGGGTCGTGAGATTGAGCCCTTTGTCACGCTCGGTGGGGAGTCTGTTTGAAGATTTTTCTCCCTCTGCCTCCCCCCACTCATGGGCACGTGTGTGTGCATCTACCTCTAAAATAAATAAATCAAATTTTAAATACATACATACATATCATCACTTTGGGGATTAGTACTCTGACATACGAATTTCTAGTGGGAGGAGGAAAATCACAAACATTTAGTTGGTAATGTGAGCCAAAACCAAATGCCTTGTCTTCCCTCCCAGACCTGCCCCACCTCTGCTGTACCTCATCTCAGGGGAGAACAGGACCACCCCCCACCCAGCTGCCTACCTGGCAACAAGGAGGGGTCACCTTCTAGATTTTCTGTTTCCTCATCTATAAAATAACAATATAATAGTATCTACTTCACAGAGAATAAGATCAAATGAGCCAATGCATGCAAAATGCTAATAAAATGCGGAACGCGAAGTAAGTTGTTAATAGTATTGCCGTTAGATTTTTTCTCTAAAATTTTCTCTTTTTTTGGAGGGGGTTGCCTAGATGGCTCAGTCAAGTTAGACATCCGACTCACGGTATCAGCTCAGGTCATGATGTCAGGGTCCTGAGATCGAGCGCCGAAGTGGGCTCCATGCTCCGTGCAAGGTCTGCTTGAGATTTTTCTCTCCCTCATCCTCTCTCCTCCCCTCTGCACACCCCACTTGCAATCTCTCTTAAACAAACAAACAAACAAATAAAATCTTTAGATTTTCTTTTTTAAAAAAACTAACCCCCAGAAAAGATTCAGATCCTACCTTTCATAATATCCTTGGACTTGCCACCTTCCCCCACCCCAACCTGTCCTACCTTGACTTTGGGTAGTTCACTGCACACATGGAATATGGGCACTGCCTCCTAATTGGCTTTTCTTCATTGTCTCAGCTTGCTGTCAAGTCGTCTCCACCATAGCTACAAGAGTCATCTTTTCAAGCTGTACTGATCACTGGCACATTTCTATGGTCAAGTCTTCAACGGCTTTGCATGCTTTCAGACAAAGTTCAAATTCCTCAGCATCATCTAAAATGACCTTGGGGGGAGACCCTCTGCTTAGCTCTCCAGCCCCTGTGGGGAGAGACTGTCTATATGGGTGCTGAACATAAGTGCACACTCTTGCCGAGTACGTCAGACAGGAAGACTTGTCCATCTCCTCACACCGAGCAGTACCAGCAGCCAGTCACAGCGGGAC
Source organism: Mustela nigripes (assembly GCF_022355385.1). NCBI lineage: Eukaryota > Metazoa > Chordata > Mammalia > Carnivora > Mustelidae > Mustela > Mustela nigripes. The sequence goes on along the minus strand of NC_081561.1, from coordinate 11,560,649 downwards.
CTAAGGAGATCCAGGTGACCACAGCATGGTCACTGCAGACCTGTTCACTGCCTTGGAGTGGGGGGACTTAATAGCTGGTTGCTTGTTGAAGAAAGGCTGTGCCCTTGGGTCTGAGATCCTCCACTGAACGTGTAGCATCCTCTTGAGTCCATCACATTACTCATGCGGGATTTGGGGGAAAAAGAAACAAGTGTGAATATGCTGCATCTCCTGTTCTTGCTACACCATTCATAATAAAGTACTTTGTCTCCGCCCCAGGATTCTTGTGTCACCTGCCAAGATGCTAACATGTTAGGCTGTGAGTAGGGGAAAATTCCATAGCCTCCACAGTGTTTGACAGCCCATCTCCTCCTATCTCTTGTTCCGTCTCTCATCCCATGCCCTGGTTGCACTGATCTATTTCCTGTCCCTCTGCCTTAAAAGATGCTGATCCTTGGGCACCTTGGGTGACTCAGTAAGTATGTGTCTGCCATGCTCAGGTTATGATCCCAGGGTCCTGGGGTAGAGGTTCACCTCAGGCTCCCTGTTTGGTGGGAAGCCTGCTTCTCCCTCTCCCACACCCCCTGCTTGTGCTTTCTTTCTCACTGTCAAATAAATAAATAAATAATCTTAAAAAAAAAAAAAGATGCTGATCCCGCCTCCCCAAATCTTATCTCCTTTATTTTCTACCAACTGAAAGTACTGTCTCCTCTAGGAAGCCTTCCAGAATTCTAGTGTGATTTTGATGCCGTCCGGCACCCCATGTACATCTCATCAGAGTTCTCTGTATCACACTGTGGCTTATTTCCCTCATGCAGCTTCTCCACTGGACAGAAGGTTCTTTTTTTAATAAATATTCTACTTATCTATTTGACAGAGAGAGAAGGAGAGAGATAGCAAGAGAGAGAGCGCAAGCAGGGAGAGCAGCATCAAAAGGAAGCCCAAGGAGGGTCCCGATCCTGGGACCCCAGGCCGATGCTTAACAGACTGAGCCACCAAGACGCCCCTGGACTGAGAGCTTCTCAAGGGTAGGGGTCGTTTTTTAATTTTTCTTTTCTGTATGCCTTGCATCTACAGACTCTATCCTGCCACACTTGGCCTGTGAATGTCAATAAATATTACATATGATGGAATGAGTGACAGGATCCTAAGAGGTTTGACCCATTCTGAAGGATGAGCCTAGAATTGAATTATCCTATGTATCTCCCTTTGCCCTTCACACTTTTTTTTCCTCTCTTACCTTCCCATTTCTTTTCTATTCTAAACTACACCCTACTTCGTGTTCTTAGACGCAAATAGATTTACGTGAGGCAGAAGCATGTCTGCAGAGCAGTGAGATGGATTTCATGCACATATGGGAAAATTAATCTCACCTTATATAATCAGTGTCTAAAGACAGAGACTCAAACTTCCTTCCTCTCCCAAATTTCTTGAGATTGCAAAAAATGGATTAAGTAGAGGGGATGAGGTGGTGTTTATACTTTAAAATATCTTTCATTTTCTCCCTCTCTTTTTCTCTAACACAGCCGTCCTGGTGATAAAGAGAGGACCATGGTGAAAGATAATTGCCCAGGACCCTGGCCAGCGTTAGACACATTGGCTATGGCCACAGTGGAAAACTTAGCTTTAAATGAGCCCTCTTTTCCATCTATAGAATGCTTAGCTGCATACACCATGAACCTAGGAGGGACATCTTGACATGTGTTAAATAAATGAATGTACTAGTAAATAAGGTTCAGGAGCATGCATTAGTTACCCCACAGGGATGCTTTAAAACTCAACATTTTCATAGGGAAACTAATACTATTCTCTTTCCTGGGAAAGGCATATGTCTTCTCCTACTTCCTTAATTACTGTCCTGACCCTGACCATGTCTTCTGAGTGCACTAAACAATAGCGTGGCTAGGACTCCATCCTGGTGAACTTCATTAGGGAAGGTTTTCTCTCTTGGCTTCCAACTCAAGCTTGAATATTCAGCTCTGTGCTTCTGACACTGACTCTGCAAATTCTGTGTCTGTTCGGCCAGTTGCCTCTTTCAATGGGGAACAACCAGGGAAGAAGATTACTTGCTGCTTCCTGTCGCTTTGCTACTGTCACCAACGTCATCCAGCCTCACTCCCTCAGAATTTGGAATAACCTCACTTTTTTCCCATAAATGCGAACGGCCCAGCCCCCTGCAGGGGCGGTGCCTTGGACCTGGCTTCCTCTTGCTCTGGGTGCAGAACCTCTGCCCTCCTAGTCCTGCCTTCATGCCAGCCTACCGAACATTCTGTCTCTTTCACAGCACCCTGTGAGATCCCAGAGCCAGCCCTTTATAGGACAAATGCTAAAATAGAAACCGAGGTGAGACCGAAAACTAGCAGCCATGAAATAAATATTTGTGCTTACATGCTTAAAAATAACCATTCTGGAATGACATAATAGGAAAAACCCAGCTACAATGACATTTGCTCCCGTGTGAAGTCGCAAATGGCTTTACCACTGGGAGTGCTTTCTCTCTTCCGTCCCACAAATGTTTATAGGCACAGTTCATCTCCTGCATTTCCTCATCTCTCTCCCCTCCAAAATGCGCTAAGGAATGACGATTTTTCATTTGTGTCCAGCATTACTTTTTTCTGTCTTATAAATTAAGGTGCCAGTGGTTTGAAGAGATCTCTTGTTAATTTCAGCTCCAATGAAATTGTAAAGTTTCACTAATTTCTTGAAGAGATTATGCAGCTTTTGATGGGGGTTGGGCGTGGGGAGAAGAGTGAAGAAGAAGGGGAAGGGAAAGCAGCAGCAGGACGGCCACGGGGGTCACCCCCCACCTCCCTGGCTTGAGCTGCTGACACCACCTTGCTCTGGGCTACCCTCACCCACACTACCCTTCTGTCTTCTAGAAGAAGAGAGAAACCGGGGGGGGGGATAGCTGCAGAATGCTTGCTGGCCCTGGACTTGCCTCCAAAATTTATCCTGCGTCCCTTATCCGTTCCTTGGGGGTAGATGAGTTGAATAAGGACATCAACAACGTTCTCAGCAAACCGTCCATGGCACATTGGTAGAAATGCTAGCCAGAATCTTCCTTGGGAAAATCAGAGTCCCAGAGATCTCAAGCAGATCAGCCATACTCATTAGGATATAGATGTCTGGACTAATGTATAAAATAAGGGAAAGTTGGTGCGTATGATGGAAATGAGACCATTTTACTAACAGAACATTCAATACCAATCATTCTCACGATTATAGAACCACGCATGATCACACGTTGGGGTCCCCTCCTAGATAGTCTATTAGCAACTTTCATCGTATCTTATTACAGTGGTCATTATGTGGGATTACAATTGTCTGTCTTTCTTCCTGCACTGTAAGCACTCTGAGGGCAGGGACAGTGCCTTTTTCCTTTTCCCTTTTGTAATCCGCGGGTCTCCTATGATGTATAACCCATTGTGGGCGCTTAATGCTAATCCACATGATATGGGGTCTAGCTTTTGACTATAAAACTCAACACCATTTATGCCATACAAGAGTTAAGTCTTGAACACTGTTTTACTCTTTGTATTGTATTAAGATGAGGTTATATGAGATAGTCCAGTGATTAAGAATGAGCACTCTGTCCTTGACTGGCTGGACAACCTTGATTGATTTCCTTAGGTCTTGATATATCTCAGTTTCTCTATCTATAAAATGGGGGTATAATGAGCCTACTTCATAGGCTCATTGTGAGAATTAAATGAGATAATACACATGAGTTATTTAAACAGGCCTGGCAGAAGGTAAGCACTCACTAATTATCTTAGTGGTAGTCACGGCATAAAAATGATGATGGTAATAATGAAAACGATGAATTAAAATCATGATACAGGGACTGATTAGAGGTCATATTTTTAACACTAAACCAGACAAAGGATTAACATAAAGAACTTCAAATTTCAATTTTAAAAATAAATATGGGGCAATACTTATTAAAAATAAAATATTTAAATTTATTTTTTATTATTTTTAATTTAATTTTATTTATTAAAAATTTAAATGAGGCAAAGAAATAAAGATGATTTACTTCCCTAGAAACTCAGCTGACAATTCACTAATACTTTGGAACACGGGAAGCAAAATCCATGAAATCATTGTAATTATTTGGAAATTTTTTGAAGTTGCTAAGCTGATGAAACTTTCAGTCTGTTGGTTTCAAATGTCGGCAGTCAGCTAGAGTGATGGGAACTCTCGACCCTAGGTTGGTACCAGCACCATGGGGGGGCAATTTGGCAGTATTCATTAACATTGAATATGTGCACATCCAGATTCCAGGAATCTGGTGGCTTTTACACCAGGGCTATTCAAAGGGTTCGTCAGTTCGGAGGGTTTTACCAGACTGACCTAAAAGTCTACCTGTGTTCACAGAAGACTCTCCCACATCCACCCCAAATCCTACTTCAGTTCATGGTTCCTGAGTTCAAAAGCCTATAGGTAACCAGACAAAGAGAAGCCTCCTTTAAGGGCTTCTGAGAGCACCATGGAGCCTTTGGTCTCCTGGTCTCTGGATACACATTTCTGTTCAGAGGAAACCTTAGTCTAAAATGAGATAATAGGTTACATTGTAGAGCTAGGTGGAAGAGACGGCCATGTTCATTGAGCCATTTTGCTTCTGTTATTCCAGACCAATGTCAAAAATTGCAACTCTGTTTGTAGTGGTGGGGTGGGGGGTGTTCATGATTGCAAATCATGGGTAAATTTTTTAATTATTTAAAATTTTAAAATTATTTTAATACTCTATGACTTTTCTTGTGTATTTAGGTGCAGGCAATTCTGTTAAGGAATTCTCAGTATTTATGGCTAAAATGTTTCATTCGCAGGAAAGAAAAGCACCTTTAAAGAGAGAAGTATACATCAGGGAATCAGATTTTTAAAAAATGGGTCCAACGTGTCTTTCTCTGGGCAGTTTGGGAAACCCCAAACTGCCCAGAGCAAATTGGATAAGAATCCACAACTAAAATATGTTCATCATTTCTTTCTTTATGGTGTGAGCTCTTAAATAAAGCAGCTAAAATGCATATTATAAAAAATATATCATTAAACCTCTATTCTACTTTAAATTAATTCCCATCTAATTTTATTTATAAAACAATGTTTTTTTATTACTGTTAACAACAAAAAATAGAAATATAAGTTTCTTCCAGATGAGTTTCAGCAATGAAAATCTCTTGTCCTTTAAATACGAGGACATGTTTTACCCCAAGGTCTAGGAATTAATGACATTATTTATGACATCTATACTGGGTTCTAAGTCAATTAATTATTCCCCAAAGCAGAATACCAATAATCCATACATGCACACAAACACACTTACCAAAGGAATACCATGCTTTTTTATCATATACTCCATTTCAGAAATAATTTACAATTTTAGCTAAATTGTACATTACATTGTTATTAATTAAATAATGAGAAATAACATGTCAATTCATTTTCTTGTTTGGATGACTTATTATAAAGTGAATAAATCAACTATCTCTACACCATTTAAATCATCTCTTTACAACATGCGTCTTGAAATTTATTTCTCAGTTGTTCGGTAGTGTTTCATATTTATTCAATATTAAATTCAAATTCAATTCAAGGAATAGCTAATGAGATTTTTGAATCCTATATTAACATTTATTTGAATCAGAAATGAAGTTAAACTATTGCTGTCAGAAAATGTTTTATTTTGCTGATCGGTTTGACAAAGGTTATTGGTTTTGTCAATATAGGGAGGGTATTTTTTATAAATTAAATGAGATGAATCTGCGGCTTCAAGGTTTTGATGAAAATATACATATATTTTTTAAAGATTTTATTTATTTATTTGACAGGGAGAGAGATCACAAATAGGCAGGGCGGCAGGCGGTGGGCAGGGGGGAGGAGCAGGCTCCCGGCTAAGCAGAGAGCCTGATAGGGGGGTCAATCTCAGCACCCTGACATCATTACTTGAGCCGAAGGCAGAAGCTTTAACCCACTGAGCCACCAGGTGCCCAAAAAATATATTTTAAAATGTGATAAGATTGGTGTGATAAGAGCTCAGTCTGTTAAGCAGCTGCCTTCAGCTCAGGTCATGGTCCCACAGTCCTGGTTGGACTCCCCACTCAACGGGGTGTCTGCTTCTCCCCCTCTACTCACCCCTCCCCTGCTCATGCTCTCTCTTTCTCGAATAAATAAATAAAATCTTTAAAAAAATAAAATACAATAAGATACATATTTCTATCAGTAATGAAAGTTGCAATGTTTCCGTTTTTTTTCAGTTATTACAGACACAGTTGACGTTCCCACTGCATATCCTCCAGCCCACCTCTAAGTTCACCGAACCTTCTCGTGGTAAAGGCTGAGTCTTTGCCTAAGGAAGGCTTTCTCTGATCCTCAGCCAGGCACAGGAGCAGTTAATGAAAGGGCGTGAATGCCCCACTTCCCTGTCCTTTGATGGGACATTTCTGAGGTGCCTTCTACATGATACTCAGAAAGTCCCCACTGTGATAAACCTTCTGGGATGGACGCTCAGATAAACCACTTGAACCCAAGACCTCATTTTAGAGTTTGCTTTCCCTTCTTGGAAAACTCTGAAACAGTGATCTGTTCTATACACGGTGCTGTAAGTTAAAGAACTATTTGGTAAATCTAGGTGTTCCTCCTAGAAATTGAACGTGTGAATAACTCTCATTCATGTCAGGTGGTTTTCAATTTTCACCAATTTGAAGAAGAATTTAATAGAATTTTTAGCAAGAGGAATACTAAATAATTTTGATGGTAAATGACTAGGTAGTATTTGACATGTAATTTGAATAAGATTCAAAGAATTGGATAAAATTGCTATAACAAATACTTTTCATTCCCATTTATTTATTATGATGAATATGTTTTCTGAGCAGTTACTTCTGTAAAAACAGAGTGGAGGACAGGAATAACAATAGTGCAGAAATCTGTGTTGTTCTAGTATAAAACCATTCATCAATGCGTACATGAACTAATTGGAGGGAAAAGCACTATTTATATTATTTCGAGAGAAGTGTTATATATGATTGATTAATCACTGACTTCTATCTCTGAACTAATAATACATTATATGCTAATTAATTGAATTTAAATTAAAAATAATTTTAAAATTTTAATTTCCATTCATAATTTCATCAAAAAGAAAGATAATAGGGTGATCAAAAATGGGACTTCCTGGGCACCTGGGTGGCTCAGTGGGTTAAGCCGCTGCCTTTGGCTCAGGTCATGATCTCAGGGTCCTGGGATCGACTCCCGCATCGGGCTCTCTGCTCAGCAGGGAGCCTGCTTCCCTCTCTCTCTCTGCCTGCCTCTCTCTCTACTTGTGATCTCTCTGTCAAATAAATAAATAAAATCTTAAAAAAAAAAAAAAAAACCTACAACTCTCCTTTAAAAAAAAAAAAAAAAAAAAAGGGACTTCCTGGCATAGAAATATATTACACAAAGATAAAACTAGGGGAATTGGAATGGGAAGGGGAAAACAGAAAGATTTAAAATTTCCATAGGAAATTGTGCACGTATTTTTAATGATTATGATCATTGAATCAAATTGTTATGGTATTTAGATTTTTTTGGATATACTTGAAAGAGTAATCGTTTATTTAAAAATAATAGTTACAAAATACCGGAAACTGTTTTAAACCTATGATTTAAATTCTCAAATGTCATGTTAAACAGTGTGAAGGGTATGTAGTTTCTCCAAATTCTTTTTTTTTTTAAGATTTTATTTATTTATTTGACAGAGAGAAAGTAGGCGCGGGGGGGCGGGCAGGCTCCCTTCTGAGCAGAGAGCCTGATGTAGGGCTTGATCCCAGGACCCTGAGATCATAACCTAAACCGAAGGCAGAGACTCAACCCACTGAGCCACCCAGGTGCCCCTCTCCAAGTTCTTTTAAGGGTTATACAAGAAATGAATTTGAAGACTTACAGGTTGAGTTGTGTCCCCAGCCCCTCTCCCCCAATTCATGCAATGATGTTCTAAGCCCAGTTGTTCAGAATACGACCTTATTTGGAGATATAGGTATCTTTATAAAGATATCTATATCTTTTTAATATATAATATTTAATATAATATACATGTGACAATATTATTTATATAAATATATAATATTTAATATAGTATATTAAATATAATACATTTATCTATTATATATATATATCTTTATAAAGATAATGAAATTAAAATGAGGTCATTAGTGTAGGCCCTAATCCAATATGACAGGTGTCCTTATAAAAAGGGAAGTTTGGACATGGAGACAGAGGAAATACAGGGTGAAAAGACACAGGGAGAAGGTGGTCATCTTCAAGCCAAGGAGAGAGACCAGGAACAGATTCTCACAATACTTAGAAGGAACCATTCTTGCAAACACCCATCTCAGATTTTGAGCCTCCAGAACTGTGAGAAATACATTTCTCTTGTTTAACACCCCTGTCTGTGGTACCTTTTTATTGCATCTCTAGAAAATGAATACAAAGACTATTGCCCTGGGGAATAAGACATTAAAATCTGGTACCCCAGCATTTCCCATTTAGTGCCGGGGGTGGGATCCAGGAGATGGGGATGTGATTCCAGATCCTTCTGACACAGTGCCTTTGGAGTCCTGCTTTCGCTATCTAAAACTGGCAAATGCCTCTTCCATTTTCTGCAAATGCCCTGAAGTCACACATGCCTTCGGTCATAGTTTTCTTTAGCTTTTCTCCGTGGGATTGCCTGACAATCTTTGGAGTTGCAGTGTTGTTTTTGACACACTTTATAATGTCAAAGGACTTTTCCACTAGTTTCTAAATTGCAGGCTCATTTTCCCCCTCTGCTATTCTCTTTGGTGTGCCCCTACAGCCACAACTCTAGAACTTGGATTTTAAAATCCAGTAGGATTCTCTTCCTTTGTTTCTTCCTCTTGTATCATGGGGCAAAATTGGCAGAATCTGAAATAAATGGCAACACGATATCTTTTGTTTAAAAAGATGAATCGATGTGCTGAATGGCAGAACGGATAGACAGATATGTGATAAAGGAAGTGAAGTAAAAGATCAGTTTAGAATCTATGTTGGGGGATATATTATTATATAATATATTATAATTTATATATTACAATATAATATATATCATATATATGACACAGCTCCCGCCTTATATATTATATATTATATTATAATTATATTGTAAATATTATAAAAACTTACAACTTTGATTTTGCTGTTTTCAAGTTCTCATAAGAAAATATTGGGGGAGGGGTGCCTGGGATGGAGCCCCACATCACGCTCTCTGCTCAGCGGGGAGCCTGCCTTCTCCTCTCTCTCTGCCTGCCTCTCTGCCTACTTGTGATGTCTGTCAAATAAATAAAATCTTTAAAAAAAAAAAAAGAAAGAAAAAGAAAATATCGGGGGAAATCGGAGGGGGAGATAAACCATGAGAGACTGTAGACTCTGAGAAACCAACTGAGGGTTTTAGAGGAGAGAGGGTGGGGGTGGGGGATGGGTGATCCTGGTGGCGGGTATTAAGGGGGAGCATGGATTACATGAAACACTGGGTGTGGTGTATAAACAATGAATCTTGGAACATTGAAAAGATAAAATAAAATTTAAAAAAAAGAAAATATTGGAAAAACAATGAAGACATCAGTGGCAGACAGAGCACAGAATGAACAAGGCACACACAACACAGAGCACATCCAACTCAGGTAACCAAGGCCAACACCAACTGTGATTAAGTCCTGTCGACAGCATGTGTCTTGATATAAAGAGGGAACACTTCACCTCTGTAATTTTCCTCTCACAAACAGATAACCCCAGTCTGATCGTGACAAACAAATTAGCTAAATCCCAGCTGAAGGACTGCCTACAAAATACCCAAGCAGTAAACCTTAAAACTGTCAAAGCCATCCGGAAACAAGGAACGTGGGAGAAACCGTCACAGCTAAGAGGAACTGAAGGAGACACAGTGACTTACAGGTAATGTGGTTCCCTGGATGGGATCCTAGGACAGGAGATGTTGGGTGAAACCCAAAAAGATCTGAATACAGTGTGAACCTTAGTTAACTATAATCTATCAGTACTGGCTATCCGTTTCAGTAAATGCCCCACACTAAACTCAAGGTGTTACCATTAGGAGACATTGGGTATGAAATATCCAGGATCACTCTGTTCTGTCTTCGTGATTGCTCTGTAATTCTAAAACTGCTCTAAAATACAAAAGTTTATTTAAAAACACAATAACACAAATAATACCTGAAGGAATTAATGTTACTTTGTTATTATATCACAAGTGCAGTTAGATATTGGACCTTCTCAATACAGCTGTAAGGTCTTTGTGTGTCTCTGTAGACTAAAGGCTCTTATTTTCAATGTTGACCTTGGTAGTACGAACTGAAGGCAAGGCCAGGTCATGGGAATTATGCGTGGCATTGAAGCATCTAGTCTGCTCAGTTGGGAATTAACAAACTGTGTGCGTGTGTGTTTGTGTGTGCATGCGCACGCATGTTTTATTTTTTTGACGATGGGTGTTGCAAAATTATGCCATCAGATAACATAGATCAGACAGTTACATTAGAATGGGTGGGACAGCATTCCCCCAGATCTGAATTGGTAATAACGTGTTATACAGATGCAAACACATTCATACAAAAGTATTTTATGACATCTGTAACTCAACTTATTTATAACAGGTGTGTGTAAGATTTCAAAGGGTGTCCATTTTTGACCTTTCGCGCTTTTGCAAAGACACTCATCTTTATTGTATTCTAAAGTTCCAGAAATAGCTGCAGAAAGAATTTCCTTCAAGGAGTCAGCTTTCCTGGGCTGTGCTCCCGGGGCCCTCTGCCGGTTGCTTCACAGCCTGGTATCCAGGCCTTTCTCTTGTCTTCTGGCATCTCCTACTGTCTGCTCACCGGGGCTTCTCCCTCTGCTGTTTAATTCCTGCGTATTCCTTTAAGACTCTAGTTGGCCAAAAAAATGTTCAGTTCCAAAATTTTATGGGTTTGAAAAATAACAGCTTGCACTGATACAGAAAATTACAAAGTATTTCCACATATACGATCTCACTGGATTCTCGCAAAAATCTTCATAAAAACTCCTTTCTTCATGAAGGACACAGAGGGTAAGCTCGGAAGGGACCCCTGGCTGTTCTTGGCTACCTAGCGTCTGATTACCCTTACAGTATTAGGGAACCCTCCCATCTCATAAGGCAAACGTGCAAGCCCCCAGCCTCCCACACAGACACATGGCCCAGGACCCACCCGTGACACAGCTCCCGCCTCAGACCCTGAATCCAAAGTTAGAGAAATGAGGACTCGAGATCCAGCTGGAGTGGGAATGGCCAGCTACATCCTTGTGCAGGAGACAGCAGGGATAACAATGGAGTGGGAGCATCTCTAGCCTGATCCTACCCCGGAGCTGGTAGTTCCAGACCCAATGTCTAGAGCCCCGCTGTGGGGTGATTGCCGGGCAAGCTTGCAAGACGATTTTGGACTCTGTTCCTCACTGTCCAGCCTGAAGATGAAGTTCTCTAGCATCTGGGAGATTATCTGCCACGCGGATACTTCAGCCCCACCTCCTGCTTTTTTTAAAAAATAGATTTGACAAATAGTAGAATAGAATAGAATCGGCTTGCAATAGAATAAAATTGGATTGACACACAATTGGATAAAATAGAATTGACATATTATTGCATAGAACAGAACTGACCTGAAATAAGCTGCACATATTTAAAGTATATAATTTGATAATAATTGACATACAACTATACCTCCAGAATCATCACAAATATCACAAAAGTGATTATGTTCATCACGGCCAAGATTTTTTGTGTTTTTTTAATGCTCTGTTGTAATCCTTGTTTCCTACTTGTTCCCTGCCCCCTCTTTCCAGGCACTGATCTGTTTTCTGTCATTACAGAAAATGATTTTCCAGAAGTGTTATGGGAATAGAATCATACAGAGTATACACTTTCCATCTGCCTTCTTTTACTCAGCATAATTATTTTGACATTCAGCTTGTTTAGCGATCCTTTTCATTGCTCAGTAGCATTCCATGGTAAAGATATACCCCAATGCCTTCATTTGCTGATGGGCATTTAGACTGTTTCCGGGTTTGAGATATTAACACATAGCGCTTCTATGAAGATCCATGCATCAGTTTTTGCATGGGTATGTCCTTTCATTTCTTCTGAGTTAATGCCTAGGGCAGAATGTCTGGATAACATGGTAGGTAATATTTTAATTTGAGAAACTGCCAAGTCATGAGCTCAGGGTCGTGAGATTGAGCCCAGGATCTGGCTCCACACTCAGCGCAGAGTCTGCTTAAAATTCTCTCTCTCCCTCTCCCTGTGCCCCACCCCTCCTCACATGCTCACGTGCTTTCTCTCAAATAATAAAAATAAAACCAAAAAACTGCCAAGAATTTTCCAAAGGACTGCATCATTTTAAATTCCCACCAGCAGTGGGAGTGCCGATTCCTTCACATCTTCTGTCATATTTGGTATGATAAGTCTTAAATTTTAGCTTTTCTAGTAGGTATGAAGTTATCTCATCATGGTTTAATTTGTGTTTCCCTAATGGCTGAGGGTGTTGATGTATCTTTTTCATCTGCTTTTTTTTTTGCCCCCTGTATATACATATATATATATATTTTTAAAGATTTTATTTATTTATTTGACAGACAGAGATCACAAGTAGGCAGAGAGGCAGGCAGAGAGAGAGAGAAGAGGAAGCAGGCTCCCTGCAGAGCAGACAGCCCGATGCAGGGCTCAATCCCAGGGTCCTGGGATCATGACCTGAGCCGAAGGCAGAGCTTTAACCTACCAAGCCACCTAGGCACTCCTCCCTGTATATATTTTTTGCTGAAGTATCTATTCAAGTCTTTTGCATGGTTTTTAATTGGCTTCTTTGTTTTCTTCTTATTGAGTTATGAGAGCTCTTTACATATTCAGGTTACAAATATTTTCACATTTTCTGCTATCCAGGGACTTGCCATTTTATTCTCTTAAGAGTATCTTTTATGGAGGGCACGTATTGCATGGAGCATTGGGTGTGGTGTATAAATAATGAATTCTGGAACACTGAAAAGAAATTTAAAAAATAAATAAAAATTTAAGAAAATAAACAAAAGGTTTATTGTAAACAAAAGTTTACAATGAATCTTGGAACACTGAAAAAATAAAATAAAATTTTAAAAAATAAAAGGCAGTTTTAAATTTTCTTGAGGCCTACTTTACCATTTTTTTCTCTGTGTCGAATTGCTTTTAGTAACACATCCAGAAATCTTTGCTTAACTCCGGATCCCAATGCAAATTCTCCTTTATTTCTTTCTAAAAATTGTATAATCTTAGCTTTTACATTTAGCTCTAGGACCCATTTTGAGTTCATTTTTCCCTTCAGTGATCCCCAAAGCCTCACTATTCCCTACCCTACAGAATTAGCTCCTATGCTGCTTGCCCCTTTTGCTTGCCATCTAGCTACAGTGGTCTCTTTGCAAAATCCTTACTCTCTTCTGCCAAACGGCTCTGTTCACACTGTCCCCACCCCCATCCCCAGAACACTATTCCTTACCCCTCTTGACCAAAGACCTTATCTATTTTAACTCAACAGAAGCTATTCTGGCTTGGCATAGAGCTAAGCACATGGGAGATCCTCCACAGTTTCTAAAAATGGGTCAATAGAAGAAATAGGTGAATAATGAACAAGATCGTATTCCTTGATGAAGGTAACATGGTAATAAAGCTGGGGAACTGGAAAGGGGCTTCTGCTTCCTAGCCCAGTCCAAGTTTTCGTGTGGCATTTGAGTTAAAAGCTTGAAAGAGCTTCTTGACCACGGTCAGTTCCCCCATATACATTTTGGAGATGTCAGTAATGGGACCCAGCCGGCAAATCTCTTGGAAAGTTGGCCCCTTCGTGCCCCATGACTGGTGACTGACTGGTGCATTAGGCCTAGGCATTTTTATGCTGTGAAGTTATTTATGGGTGACTTTAGGCTTGAAGAATTTCTGTTGATCCAGTAATTGGGCTAAGCATTAGTTTTTGTTGATTTAGCTGTGTTCCTTGTGAATTAATGACTAATGACAGGGATTTAAGAACTGATACCCTCAGGTACTTAGCTGTTTTAAATAGCACATTAAACAATATAATGCTTAAAGTTCATGTTCCTTAAAAAAATATTTCATGAAAACCCAGGAGGTGAACCATAAGTGCTATATTAGTTGCATTAAGGATTCATTTTATACCTCCAGAGGTAGAGCCAGGAGCGGATTCTTTTTTCTCTAAATGAATGTGCCTTTCACTAAGAACACAGGCTCCTGATGAATGAGGAGTATACGAATTCCAGCTCCCAAACTCAAGACCTAGTGCTTAAAAGGGAGAAGCATACAAACTTAAATTCAGCTACAAGGAAAGATTAGATACACCACACTGAGAGACAATCTCAAAAGTATCAGGGTTATGAAAGACAAAAGACATCGAGGACCTGTCCCAGATGAGAATCCTGACAAAGAATTGCAACTGTGAAATGCTGGCTTGGATCCTCCATTATAGAAAGAACACAGGTGTGACAACTAGCAACATTTGAATAAGGTCTGTTGATTAATTAAGGGTATTGTCTGTACTATTTCTACTTCCCTGGTTTTGATAGTTGTATAATGGTTTCATTTGTGGAAGCTAGAAGAGTATACAAAATCTTTTGGGACTATTTTTAACACTTGGTTATAAGACTAAAATTAATTCATAACATATTGTTTAAAAATATCCCTAAAATAAATTAATAAACAAAAAACCCCAACAGACATATGCATAAAAAGAGGGACATTTCTTTTTTTTTTTTTTAGTTTTTTATTTAAATTCAATTTAATGAACATAGAGCATATTATTAGTTTCAGAGGTAGAGTTCAGTGATTCATCGGTTGCATATAACACCCAGTGTTCATTCCATCACGTGCCCTCCTCAATGCCCATCACCCTCTCACCCCATCACCCCACCAACCTCCCCTCCAGCAACCCTCAGTTTGTTTCCTAGAGTTAAGAGTCTCTTATGGTTTTTCTCCCACTCTGATTTCAATTTATTTTATTTTTCCTTCCCTTTCCCTATGTTCATCTGTTTTGTTTCTTAACTTCCACATAAGGGTGAGATCATATGATATTTGTCTTTCTCTGACTGACTTATTTCACTTAGCATAATAGAGAGGGAGACATTTCTGTGCAGAGAATAATATAAAGATTTTAAATTGGCAGGGTTCCAAACACCAACAAAAGCATGCAGGAAGAGAATTGATCCTGTTGAGCCTAGGGCCCCTCAAGAAAATGGAATGCTTCTTTATATAATAGAAGAAGAACAGAACCACCACTTCTGGTCTCAGCAGATACAACAGCCCAGGTGCCTGTGCTACTGTCTCTGGCTGCCCTGCTGATGGAGCCCGGGGACCTGACTTCTCATGGGGCCTGCAGGGTATGAACACAAAATCAGGACTTCTCTGCCCAAATACAAATGGGCCACCACTCCTTCTTAAACAGACACCCAAACACCCGTCAGTTGTTTATATTTCCAGTATAACACTGGGTACCACAGTGCAGGCTGGCTCACTGTAATCAGGGGGTTTGACCAGAATTACCTGCAAAGCCTGTCAGCTCCTAAGAGAAGCTGAGAGTAGAGAAAATACAACTTTCTTCAAAGTAATATACATATAAAAAAAAAATACATCAGCCCAAAGACCTCTTCTCTCCAAAGCCATGTGGTCCATGTTATACCTGAAGAGGCCTAGGCTCAGAGAAGGGTGTTGACTTGCTGGAGAGTGTAGGGGGTGAAAGTGAGTCCAGTGGCTTCTGTCCAAGTCCTACACACCATTGGGAGGAGCAACTCCTCTCGGCCTCTGAGCTGGGTTGATTCCAATGTCCCTTCTTACTTTATTTTAACCTTTTTAACCTTCCAACCTGTAATTTAAGGAAAGAATATTTATTCAGATGAAGAATACAGATTAAACCCAAGTGCCATGATTACCATTCCAACCCAAAGCTTGGCATCGCTGAACGAGAGGTACTTCTCTCTCTGGTTTTGAAAAGTGGTTTGTGATGTCTCCACCTCTAAGTTCTAGAACCCATGCCTGTCAGGTACTCTAAAATGTACTTTTACTTGTGTGTATTCTCAAGCATCTTCCAGACATGTCTCTGAAATCAACTAACCATGAACAAATGAAAACCTCCCTCCATGGTTCTCTCTATCCCTGCACAGCCAAACTTCAGGAAAAATTATATATACTTTGCCATATCCATTGTCACCCCTTCCACTGCCTCCTTAATCAACTCTACCATGCTAGGGGAAGAAAAGAGATATTCAATAAAGCCACCTCTATATCATGAACCCAAGGGATAGCTGTTCTGATATAACAGAACGTCTCAAACCATCCAGTACTGTGAGTCATTCTCTCGCTGAAAGACGTTCTGTCTTCAGCTTCCCTGATACTATCTGCTGCCGGTTTTTCTCCTGTTTCTCTGCCAGCTCCTCCTCAATATCCTTTGTCTGCTTTGCTTCTCTACCCAGACTATTAAACGTTGGAAATTCTTAAGACTAGATCCTGGGACTTCATTCTTTTATGTGCTGTACTTTCCTAAAGCAATCCTCCCAATGTGACTTTAAATATGCTATATTCTGGATTCCCATAGACTCAACTCTGAGTTTCCGACCATCAGCTGTTCTACCTTGCTGTCTCAAAAGCACTCAAAATTCAAGGAGTCTCAACTAATTCAATCTCCACACTCAAATCACTGAACCCCTAGCCTGTTCTTCTTGCCATTTCCTCCCTCAGTGAATAGCACCACCATCGTGGCAGTTGTGTCATCCAGAAACCTGCATATTATTATTGACAATGTTCTCTCCTTCCCCCATATATAACACCAAAGAAAAACTTTCCATCTTTCTACCTAAAAATCTCTTGTGGCCGTTCACTTTTCTCTATTTCTCTCACTACTAGCCTTGAAGTCTGATCAACAACTATGGGAAATTTCCCAGTTGGTTTCTTGTCACTTCCCTGTGCCCGAAACCATTCTACCATTGTTTCCCTTAGTCTCTTCATACTACACCCAAAGTGGCCTCTTTCTCTTAACTTTAATTCTGATGTATTTATAGATTCATAGGAAGGTACAAACATAGGACAGAGAGGACCCATGTATTCTGCACCCATTTTCTTCCATGGTTACATTTTATATAATTTTATAGTACAAGGTCAAAGCCAGGAATTTGACATTGGTGCAGTGTGTGAATATAATCCTGTTTCATTTTATCATGTGTGTAGATTGATGTCACCACCACTAGTGGTGGTATAGTCAGTCAAGGTTCAGAGCTATTATTCCATCACCACAGAGACCTCCCTCATGCTACCCCTTCATAGTGACACCTACCCCTCTCCTCTGTCTGCCCCACCATTTCTAACCCCTGCAACTCTCAATCTGTTTTCCATCTCTATAATTTTGTCTTATTCAAGAACACTATACCCCTAAAAATCTTAAAGTATGTGACTTTTTTGGATTGGCTTTTTTTCACTCAAGAGAATGCCCTTGAGATCTAAGTTGTTGTATATCAATGGTTTGTTCCTTTTTATTGCTAAGTAGTACTAATGTTATGGTTGAGCGAATTCCTATGAATTCATTTTGGCTGTTTCTAGTTTGGGCTCTTACACATAATGCTGTGATGAACAACTATGTACAGGTGTTTATGTGGACATAAGTCTTCATTTCTCTAGAAAGCCCAGGAGTGCAACTGTATATTTGGTTTTACAAGAAACAGGCAAATCGGGGCGCCTGGGTGGCTCAGTGGGTTAAGCTTCTGCCTTCAGCTCAGGTCATGATCCCAGGGTCCTGGGATTGAGCCCCATATTGGGCTCTCTGCTCAGCAGGGAGCCTGCTTCCCTTCCTCTCTCTCTGCCTGCCTCTCTGCCTGCTTGTGATTGCTGTCTGTCAAATAAATTAAAAAAAAAAAAAAAAGAAACAGGCAAATAATTTTCCAGACTGTCTGTACCATATTAACAGCAATGCAGGGGAGATCCACTCTCTCTGCTTCCCCTTCCCTGTATCCTTGTCATCATTTTTTTAAGTTATTCTAATGGGTGTATAGTGTTCTCTCACCTTGGTCTTCATTTGCATTTATCTAATGCCTGGTGGTGTCAAACATTTTTTTTAATTTAATTTAATTTATTTTCAGTGTTCCAAGATTCATTGTTTATGCACCATGCTCAGTGCTCCATGGAATACATGCCCTCCTTTTTAATT
This sequence comes from Mustela nigripes, assembly GCF_022355385.1. Lineage (NCBI taxonomy): Eukaryota > Metazoa > Chordata > Mammalia > Carnivora > Mustelidae > Mustela > Mustela nigripes. The sequence goes on along the minus strand of NC_081561.1, from coordinate 11,542,431 downwards.
TGCTTATGTGCCATTTGTATATTTTCTTTGGTGCAATGTCTCTTCATATCTTTTTTTATAAGATTTATTTATTTATTTTAAAAGGGGGAGGGGCAGAAGCAGAGGGAGAGAATCCTCAAGCAGACTCCCTGCTCAGCACTGAGCCCTACTAGGGGCTTGAACCCATGACCCTAAGATCATGAACTGAGCCAAAACCAAGAGTCAGAAACTTAATGGACTGAGCCACCCACGCATCCCTCCCACACATATTTTACAATAATCTTGTCTATGTCTTCAAAAACTCTTGCTGGAATTTTAATATGTATCACATTAAATCTGTATATCAATTTGGGGAGAATTGACATCATTACTATGTTGAGTCTTCCTATCCATGAACATGGAATATCTCTCCAGTTACTCAGATCTTTGATTTCATTGCCTGGTAGTGTTAAGCACATAAGTCCTATACATGTTTTGTTAGACTTTCACCTAAGTATTTCATCTCTTTGTGATTGTAAGTAGTGTTTATTTAATTTTAGTTTCTGCATGTTAATTGATAGTATATATAAATACAGCTGATTTTTGTATGCTGATCTTGTAGTAACAGTGAACTCAATAGTTGTAGGAATTATTTTGTAGATTCCTTGGGATTTTTACATGGACACCCTGTAATATGCAAATGGCACAGTTTTATTACTTTCTTGTCAATCTATATACATTTTAGCTCCTTTTTTTCATTATCGCACTGGCTAGAATTTCCAGTTCTATGTTATTCTATGAATAATAATTATGAGAGTGGATAGCTTCACCTTACTGTCATTGTTAAGAGGAAAACATCAGTTTTGCACCATGAAGTCTGATTTATTGTTATAAATTATATTGTATCCTTTACTAGTTTGAAGGAGTTCCTTTTATTTCTATTTTTCCAATAGTTTTTACCATGAATGGGTGTTGGATTTGTCAAGTGTTTTTGGTGAATTGATTCATATAACCATGTGATTTTTCTCCTGTGTTTAACCTGTTAATGTGGTGGATTCCACTGACTGATTTTCACATTTTAAACCAGACTTGCATCCCTAGAATAAATCCCAGTTAGTCAGGGTGTATAATTACTTTTTATTTCATTTACTATTGTTGTTATATGAAATTAATTTTTATTCATGTCTATTTTCCCAGAATTATCTTTAAAACATAAATTTGACTGCATAATTCCTCTGTTGTTTTTAGTTAACTGTAGGAAATAGATCAAAGCCTTATACGGGCCCACCTTATGGCTAGTCTGGTCCCTGCCTTCCTCGCTACCTCATCTTGTGCTGTTATCTCATTTTCTGTGTTCCAGGCTTCTTTCCTGGCCTTCACACTGTTCACTCTACCTCTGACATTTCCACTACCTCTTACCAAATTAACTTCTACATACTCCTCGCATCTTGGGGATATCCTCTGTAGCCCCCAGTTTTGGTAGAGCCTTTTTATTTAAACTTCATGTTTTATATCAATTTCCTCTGCACATAGCGCATAGTTACATGATTAGATGTGCTATTATTTAATGTCTTCCTGTCCCATGAGAAGCAAAGCTTCACATGGACTGGGGCCACGGCCATCTTAGTTTCTATGGTGACTCCCTTACAGGGCCAAAAGAAGGAATATAGATACATGTTGAATAAATGCATCAAAGTAAGTGTAAGTGGAGGCTAAACAAATGTGGGTGGGGAAGATAAGTGGGTTCAGGGTAGTTGTCCAGTTTTTGAGAAGGTATGGAATCCTGGGAGACAACCCTCAAAAGTCAAGACTACAATTTCCAGATAGAAGAAGGAGTGCTCTGATTTGCGGACAAAGGGGAGTCACTGGCTTCTGGAGAGAGAAAGCCCCTGAAATTATCAGTTCTTACAGATATATGTTTGCCTTCATATTTCAACTCTTTTCTCCAATATCTATCTCTACAAGGTGATCTTAAATCATAAATATGTCCATTTCTCATTTATGTGTGTGTGTCTGTGTGTGTGTGTAGATAGAGATAGATATATATTGATTCCTCAGAATCTTCCAGAAGCAAAAAAGTCAGCTAACAAAACAACTTGGCGATCTCAGAAAGTTACGATCAGAAACTATATTCCAAAATTTTGCTAATCACTTTGAAAAACCATATCTAAGACCTTTTTAAAGTGTGTCACGTTCTCTCACTTAGCTCCATTTGATTCTGATGAAACTCTTCTATTCTCCTTCTGCGACTCAGTGTCTTCCTGAGACTGCTCAGTTTTGCTCCATTCCATCTTCTCTGTCTCTCCTACCCGCCCATCACAGGCCTTCTGCGGGGTTCTGGTCCCAGCTTTTCCTGTCCTCCCTTTATCCTCCCCACTGAGCATCTCTTCACCCAGCATCTCTGTAGGGATCACTCCCTCACCAGATGTTCTTAATGACAATGTCCTTCAGGCCCTCTGGCTGGACATCATGTTACGCTGCTGCTTCCAAGACTACAGAATCTCCTTTTACTCAGAAACCTTTCACAGTCAGCTCTATTGCAATACAACCTTCAATAAAGTATTCTCTGGGCTATGTAGTATGTGGATTGTAATATTATATTGCTATAAATTCCTCATAAAATCTTTGTCTCCCTAAAGGAATGGAGATAAGTCCCAAACATATTGACTAAAGTTCAGCTCTACCTCTGGGAATGAGCTATTTTCTTCTATCCTAAGACTAGAGGTCCTGAGAAAATAATCCACATTTCCCTTAAATGATAAAACATGGTTCAAGCTCGGAAATATTTAACTATAGGCTTATCATAAGCATTAAAAAGATATTGACCACCTATCTAATGCTGACATCCATTTCTCTAGTTCACTGATTCAAGGTAATGTGCATATTATAATAATAACTACTGATTCAAGGTAATGTGCATATTATAATAATAACTACTTGGTGACCTCAAGGTAACATTTCCCATTACTTCCTTGTTGCAAGATTAGCTAAAATAGTTGTGTGTGTGTGTGTGTGTGTGTGTGTGTGAGCGCGTGTGTGTATGCACATGTATATAATCCAGAAATTTTAAAAAAGTTTCCAACTGCTTTTGATTGCACTTTGAAATCTTTGTTTTTTTTTCAGATTTTTTTCATTTATTTTATTTTATTTTTTAAAGATTTTATTTATTTATTCGGCAGAGAGGGAGTGATCACAGGAAGACAAAGAGGCAGGCAGGCAGAGAGAGAGGAGGAAGCAGGCAGGCTCCTTGCCGAGCAGAGAGCCTGATGCGGGCCTCGATCCCAGGACCTCAAGATCATGACCCGAGCTGAAGGCAGAGGATTTAACCCCCTGAACCACTCACGGGCCCCTAGATTTTTTTTTTTTTTCATTTATTTTAGAGAGAGAGAGACCATGTGAGCAGGGAGAGGCAGAAGGAGAGCAAAGGCAAATCTGAAGCAGATTCCTTGCTAAACATGTAACCCTACCCTGGGCTCAGTCCCACAACCCTGAGATTACGACATGAGCCAAAACCAAGAGTCTGACGTTTAACGCACTGAGCCACCCTGGCACCCTGGCTTGTTGCAATCTTATCTTTGTTTTTCTTTCTAGAAGATGCACATGTGCCTTGTGCACATGTCAGTAACTATAAAATTTACATTTTTAGCCCTGATGTCTCTCTAGAACACAACCCTCAATTTTTTTCTGCTCAACAGATACTTTCACTTAAATATTAACTGTACACTAGTAACTGTAACTAGTACAATGCCCAGCACAGAGCAGACCCTCACAAACTTTAAAGAAGTGAATGGACATTATGCAAGATAATGAAATAGTGGAAAGCACCTAATGGCCAAGTATTTTGGTGTGGGTTACTATTAATTTAAAAAGTACTACTAGTAAAAACAAACAAACAACATTTGTTCTACACTTGAAGATATATTGACATTAAAGTAATATATTAATACTATAAACAGAATTTATCACCATTTTGCTCAGTATAGTTCCAAACTTAATGGCTACTCCTACAAACTAGTAAAATCAGCCTAGTCGATGTCCCGGGAACATATTATCTTTATTTCTTTGCATCCATAATCAATCTCCTTCTTGATAAAATTGGATTCCTATTTACTCTTATTTAAATGTTCTTCAAGATCTATCTCAACCCCCACCTCCTATCGAAAGCATTCCTTCAGCCTTCAAGTCAACACAGCTCTGACTGTCTTCTGAATTCTTAAAGTGCACGGTCTAACCACATAATGGATAATTAGGATACCACTGTGTGTCTAATTTTAGTTCTATCACATTCTATGTAAACTTTTTCAGCTGTTTAACTTTCTTGAACTTTGATTTTCCGATCTTTGAGGAAGACACACTAACATTTACTTCTCAAGATTCTTTTAAGGATTAATTAAAATAATGTTTATAAAAAACTTATCTTGTATGCCTTAACTATTCAATTAAGAGCAGCTCTAATGTTGATACATGGCACATACAATTTGCCATCTTACTGTGGACCTTTAGTATATATTTCATAACTCCCTAGATTGGAGGTGTTTCTTTGTAATTCTTTAATCACTGAGAGTTGTGCTTTACTAAAGGGCTTGCTGATTTATTTATCATGATTGTTATTTTTGCTGCTATCTTTATTATTATACCTCAGGTGTGTACAATACTTTATAGTTCACAAAATTCTTTGATATACATGACTGTATTTTATTTTCATAACCTTGTGAGGAAATAGGCCAAAAGATTTTTAGACAAAACAACAAGAAGCACAAAGTATAAAATAATAAAATTATAAGTTGACTTTATCAAAATTTAAAATTTCAACTACTTGGAAACTATATCAAGCTGAACAAAATATTTGCATTCTATATATCTGATGAAAGACTTATGTCCAGAATATATAAAGATCTCTTACACCTAAATGATAAGGTAATTTTTTTTTTAGATTTTTATTTATTTATCCAACAGACAGAGATCACAGGCAGAGAGGCAGGCAGAGAGGAAGGGAAGCAGGCTCCCTGCCAAGCAGAGAGCCCCACGCAGGCCTTGATCCCAGGACCCTGAGATTATGACCTGAGCAGAAGGCAGCGGCTTAACCCACTAAGCCACCCAGGCGCCCAATAAGGTAATTTTTTAAATGTTCAAAGTATATGAGCAGATACTTCAAAAATGAAAATATATGAATGGGGGATGCCTGGGTGGCTCAGTCAGCTAAGTGTCTGCCTTTGGCTCAGGTCAGGATCCCAGGGTCCTGGAATTGAATCCCACATCAGTCTCCTTGATCAGCAGGAAGCCTGCTTTGCTTCTCCCTCTGCCTACAGCTTCCCCTGCTTGTGTTCTCTCTCTCTGACAAATACATTAATTTAATTTAATTTTTAAAAAATAAAATATTAGTTATTGGAATGTTAAAATTAAAATCACAATGCACTTCATAAACCACTTCACCCGCACAAGAATGACTAAAGTTTGAATTACTGACTGTAACCATTGTTAGCCAGGATATGAGAAAACTGGAACACACCTATAAAATGGTGACGTTTGGGAAAGTTGAGTACTTTTTAAAATAAATAGATATACCCTTATCATAAGACTCAGCAATTCCTCCCCAGGTTTTGCCCAAGAAAAATGAACCCACATGTCAGCAAAAACACTGTTACATGAGTGTTCATATTTACTTATGAGAGACAAACACCAAATGGCCATCAGTGGGTGAACAGATAAACAGAAGCAAAGCTGCATAATGAGATAATACACAGCAATAAAAAGAATAAGCAAAAGGAAGAACTATTGCTATATACAACAATATGAATGAATTTCAAAAGCATGCTGAGAGAAATGAGCCGGATACAAAAGAATACATACTGTCATTAATAGTTTTCTCCAGCCTGACTACTGACATCATAACTTCTACCATGAAGTCTATTTCTGACATCTTGCTTATATCCACATCCATTAGATCTGTGGGAGAGGCCATTGTCTCTGGATCTTTTCTCTGTTGGGAGTTCCTCCTCTCAGTCATTCTGCTAAGTTGTGGTTGAAGGAATATACAGCCGAAAATAATCAACCACAATCCAGGCAAGGTGCACCCTGGGAAGGTTTGGAGCAATGAGAAGTCACCACAAAAAAAAAAATACTGTCTAATTCTATTTATATGAAGTGCTAAAATAGACTAAACTAATCTAGAGTGATAGAAAGCAGATCAGTCAGCTGTTGCCTGGGGCTGGGAAAAAGGGGAAAGATTAACTACAAAGGGACAAGAGTGAAATTTTAGGACCAACAGAAAAGTGTATATTGATTATGGTGGATGTACACCTTTCAATCCAGTGTCTCTAAATTATACATTTATCAAAATGTATCAACTGTATACTTAAAATGGGTACATTCCATTGTGTGTCAATTATACCTCAATAAAACTGATTTAAAAGGAAGGAGGAAGAGAGAAAGCTCAGGAGGGAGCTTGGAGTGTTGACTTGATTTGCTAAACACCAGAGCCCAAACTCAAGTCCTCTCACTCTCAATACACTGCTTTTCCCCAAGACCATATTGCCTCTGAATTACCATGGGACGACAGGTACAGAAACCTGGAGAGCAACCTGGTGGCCGCTGCTGGGGGTGACTTGTGCCGAAGGGAGGAGCCTGCTCAGACCACCTGCTTCTCTGGTCTTTATTGCTCCGCACCACACTCTTCTTCTTGCCACAGCTAGAGCTAAAAATCTGCTCTTCCAGCTCATGATCTAGGGCTTTTGCTGCTCTCCTAGAAGCAATACATACTGTGAATCAGTTTCGTCCAGCTCTGCGCTTACGGTTTACACTGCGGTATCATTTAGAGACACTGGATTGAAAGGGACTAATTCACTCTAATTCACTCCACAATTTCTGGGCAGACTTTCTGTGGCTTTATCTTTCTTCCATTAACATACCTATTTATCTGATTAGCAAGCTATCAGCACTCACTACCAAGAGCCTGGATAGTTCATTCAGTGCACTTCAGTCTCCCGACTGCATTTCAGAAGGAGCACAAAAACCTGAAAACAGAGAAGGAAAGCGAATGTAGATCCTGGGCAAGGACAGACATGACAGGATCAGAGCAACATGGCGGACCCCCCCGGGCAGCCATTAGTGGGAACCACATCAGGAGAAGGGAAAATACCAAAAGCCAACCATTGCTACATCTAAGACTTCACCTGGAGCATGGGACGCAGTGGTTTGGTGGCTTTCAGAGCCAGACAGATCTTGGTTAGGGTGCTGTTTCATTTCTGAGCGAATGTGAGCAAGTGACTTATCTCTGAACTTCCACTTCCACACCATGTGGTGAAAATAAAATCTTTCCTTGGTATTATTAGAAGGATTAATGGGTCATGATACAGAAGAAGGTCACAATAATTTTTTATAGTAAATAAAATGGTAAAAATAGAAGAGACCCTAAATTCTTTTAGCTCAACACCCTTCTCGTAAAGATATTTTTTAAAAGATTTTATTTATTTATTTACTTACTTGACAGAGAGAGATCTTAAGTTGGCATAGAGGCACGCAGAAGGAGAGGGGGAAGTAGGCTCCCTGCTGAGCAGAGATCCTGCTGCCGGCCTTGATCCAAGGACCTGAGATCAGGACCCGAGTTGAAGGCAGAGGCTTTAACCCATTGAGCTACCCAGGCGCCCTCAACACCCTGCTCATACAGGTGAGAGAAGCACTTGCTTGTGATCCTACCACCGGTCATTGGCAATCCTGAGATCTCCTGACTGGTATGATCTTTCCACTATGCCATGGGGCATGTCTAGTTGGGGACTTGGTAATTCTAATGCTATATGTATGTGGTTAAGGGTTCAAATCCAAGGAGCTATCAGAAAGGACAGCTCTCTTACCCCACCTTTTCCACTTAAGAACACCAAATTAAAGTGCCCCCTGTTTTAAAAGCTGCTCTGATGAGTAGTTTGTAAACCTCTGATAGATTTCCATAACCCAAGACATATTTGATATCTCCTATTATAATTTCTGAATGGAGGCCGTACTGAGAGTTCCCAAGATGGAGCCCTCAAACTCTTCAAAGTCCACAGTCTTTCAGAGGTGAACAGATACTATTTGAGGGTTGACCTACACCCAGACCTCCTTCCTACTTGAGAAGAAAGCTCCATATTTGTGAGCCTCAGGGGAATGCTGAACTCTGCCAGCTACGACCAAAAGAGAAGAAGAGAGATGTTACCTCCCCTGCCCCTACAGCTAGAACTGGGTCAGGTGACATGTACTCTGCCAATTAGTTGTTCCCATCAGCCCATGATCCCTAAGTGAAGGGTGTTAAGATTAGAATTCAAGGTGGCAGCATCAGGGACAACAATATAGCATTCATGGAAGTAGTGTCTAGGACTGTGTTTCTCAACCATTTTTTTTTCCACTGTCGTTCTCCTAATGAGACTTTTCAGACATTTTTTTTTTTTAATAAATTGCCCTCCCATGAAGTTTTAAGATAGTAGATAAAATGTATATCTGCTTATGTACTGTGTGTATACCCATGCTTTATACATTTGCATTCTGCTCATCGGGGGGAGATATCACCCTAAATGAGAATGCACATGGCATCCAATGGCATTGCAACCAGATGTTCCTGTGAATTAATAATGGCCATACATCTTGTTCCCTAACATCTCTAGTCTGCTCCCCATCTTCACAGTCTGGATCTTCATCCAACTGTGAGTTACCTGACTTTTTCCAATAAGGTCCCATCTTACTTTGGACTTGCCCAGAAGCAGACTCTGAGACAAGGATTCAAGTGCACGTCATTTATTTCGGAGGGTATCCCAGTAAACACCAGGGACAGCTGGAGCTCAAGCCCTTGGGGGTGCTCTAGGTCAGAGAGTAAGACATTCGCCAGGATTATCCTGCCCAATCATCCAGCTGTCAAGACAGCTGGAGACTTCCTACACTAATTCACAGCAGTCATCATCTGAGTACTACTGCCTTGGAGGCTAGGCACCCCACGTTTCTAGTCTGCCTTATATGAGCAGAGCAGCTTTGGAGACCAGAGAAAGCCTCCAGGTAAAGAGACAGCAATGCCGGCCATTGGAAGTCCAGCCCAAGAACACGGAAGTAAAAAAGGTCAAGAGATGTGGTCAAGGCACTGACAATGAAAAACATAAATCATGGATTTTCACCAAGGATTTTTGAGGACTATGTCAAGAGGATGACGTAGATGGACATCAAAGGCAAAATTTGATATGAAGTTCCCAAATTACATAATCAGCTGAATTCCTATCTTTATGTGTTTTGTTTGCTTGTTTGGGTTTTTTTTTTTTTTTTTTTTTTTAATGAGTAAGGATCGGAAGAAAACTGGAATGGGGATGTATGGGAGGATTTAGAGACCTCTAGTTTTCCCAACCCTCAACCTGTTCTTAGCACCCCCTTTTCATCACCTCCTTCCCAGTCTGATCAGGCTCTTCATGTGTGGCCTGAAGGTTCTGACCTTCTGAAAGGAGACGTATAGAATCCCTTCATGCTCTATGCTCCTAACCACACTAATACCAGGATCCTTGATATCCCCAGACCTGTAACTGAAGTCAGAGCCCAGCATTTTGAAATCTAGGGGAAGGAGGAAGGGAAGATTTACAAAGTCAAACCCAGTAGGAGATTTACCCACCAGAAGACTTATCATATTGACAAAGATCTGGGAATGTGTGAGAAAAGGGATCCTGAGGACTACTGAGCCAGGCAGGAAGAATAAACATCATTTTGATCGGGATAAATATGGGTACAATCACCCATGATTCTGGATCTACCAGTGCTAGGCTGAGCAGCTGCGAGTGGTTCTGATATGGGCTTGTCAGCTGAAGAAACCTTGGGCTTCATTGGAAGTGAAGTGTGGGGAAAGTTGAGAGGTCAGAAATGGTGAATTCAATAGAAAAGAGAAGAATTCAAAGATGTCAAGAGATAGGAATGCAGCTGTAGATTTAGCCCTATAGATGATCTCATCCCTAGGGCCTGAGATATGCACTGATGAGGGAAACACCAACGTCTTTGAAAAGCAGCACAGTGGCTCTTCTCTGTGGGCTGGGGTTACTGTAAGATACTGCCATTGCAAAAGGCTCTTAGAATGGCATGACCTTGGGAAAGCCCCAAAGTGACAAAGAGCGTGTAGTTAGACTAGAGCAGACAGACACAAATAGGTGCAGCCACCTTGGGGGACATTAGGACTCATCAGAAGAGACTGACCTGCTGGGATCTTGGGCTGTGGTAGATTGATCATAGGGTTTTTTGCCCTGCTTGATGTATATAACTAAAAAAATATCCAAGTCTGGTGAATCAAGGTTACCACCATGTCAGAAAGTCAGGGTCATTCCTAAGTCCCAATCAGTTCGCAGATCCACACTCCCTTTAATGAAGGCTGAAGAAACCACTTCCTACCATTGCAGGTGTATTCTGTGAATTTCCCTCCTGGTCTCCTTCCCCAAAGGTACTTGTGTCCGTTCTCATGGGCCACTGTACTGGGGAAAGGAAAATGCCCAAACTTTTCAGAAATATTTGGACACTGGCTTCAAGCCAACAGTGTTATAAAAACAGGAGACTAGTAAAGCTCAGGCAATAAATAGAAGTTTAGAGTGTGTGTGCGTGTGTGTGTGTGTGTGTGTATGGTGCTCTGGAGAATGGAATCATCAGAGAAGAGTGTGACATTCATGATGAATTTTCGCTCATGTAATAGAATCTATTCTCCCCTTCCTTGTGGTGTTCCTTCCCCCTGCATCTTGGTGTCTCACACTCTCCGGTCTCCCTCCCACTCCAGGGTCTTTGAACTTGCTTGTCCCTGGTCTGCACTTTCTTCCCACCTCTCCCTACCCCCTCACCTAATTAATTCTTCCTCACCCTTCACAGGTCCGCTCCAGCTGGGACACTTCCATCCGGAAACTTGCCTGTGCCCATCTCTGCTCGCATCTAGGAATCTAGGTCAACTTCCTTGGTTCAACAGCATCACAGGACAGCGTTCCTTTCCTTCAAAGCACTGTCCTCAGTTTGTTCTTTTAGGGGCATGAGGGTGACTTGATCAGTATCTGCTTCTTCTGCTCCATGGTAAGTATCCTAAGAGCTGGAACTACATGCTTTTCTTCACCTCTGGATTCCGGTTTCCTGAAGACAATGTCTGGCATGGTGGACTCTCAAAAAACATTTGTCCAATGAATGAATGAAAACGTTAAGGTACCCACACTGTTTGTCTCAAAAGAAAAAAAGTCTTGTAAGAACTTATTCTTCAGGATCTTGAGTTCTGACAGCACTTTCTTCTGGTGACTGGAGCAGAGGTAGAAACCTGCTATCCTCCTTACTGCCCCCACGTCGGAGACTATCAGTGTGCCCCCCTCCAGAACAGCACCTGGATCCCTAAGGTCACAGAACGATAATCTTTCCTACACAGGACAACATTTTCACCAGACTACAATAGCTGGCTTGAGAGCTGAAAAAAAAAAAAAAAAAAAAGTAAGATTCTGTGCAAGGGTAAGTAGGGGAAATGCAGCCATCCACCATCGCATTGTCCTGTGTTTTTTGGCATCTCCAAGAAGGGGCTAATGGAAGGGTTTGCAGCAGAGAGACTGGATTTTAATTGGTTTGCAAAACTCTCATAAAGCTTTGTTTCAAGCCTTTAATTTCACCATACTTCCCTTTTAACAAACTTCAAGGAAATAACTCACCCCGAACTACAACTGTGTACTGCCAAAGAGCTACCAAATAAGCAAGGCACATGTTTCCTGTATTTGGGTGAATGAACCAGCACCGCTCACTTAAAAGGCTTTTTTTACTAGCAAAAGGTTTGCCTTCAGTGTTACTTTTCTAATGAAAACGTTTGGCGCCACCTGCTGTCAAAATTCACACTGACAGCTTTGCGTTCAGGGAGCCTTCAACGTCTCCCGCAGGAGCCAGCTAGATTATGAAAAACCCCTACTACAACTAATTGGGTGAATTTTAAGAGTATAGACAATTTAAGTTCCTTATTTTCTTACTGGAAAAAAAAAATACCATCTGAGACACTCCACCACGTGTGGCAATTTCCGTTCCCGCAGAAGTGTTTAATGGAAAAGTTTCTTTAAAGGAATATACTTTTTGCACAACTTGTTACTGAGCTGAAAAGACATTTGAGAGAAGGAGAGAAATTGCCCAGAAATCCTACAGGCCTCTTTCATTACTAACATACCAGGATCCTGAGAAGGTTGGAGAATGTGTCTGATGCTAACATTTGGCCCAAGCACACTAATCCAGTTGGCTAACTTTCCCTTTGAGAAGTCTCGCATTCCACTCCCTTGAGTAAAACATAAATAAACCCAGTTAGTCCCCCTGATGCTTTATGAACTGGAATTGTGCGTCTTCACCTACCATTCTTTCCTGAGTATGAGAAAAACAAGAAGGGTGATAATCGAGCGCCTTAACAAGCTCACGCCGGGATAGCTGACATAATGAACTAGCTGACTTATTAGTTTAACTAGCTGACATAATGAACACAAATGATGTTTCAGAGAAATCCACCCCCTTATAAATCAACTGTGTTTACAAATCCCCACATGCACAAGCTGTGTATCTGAATAGCAAGGAGAAAAAAAAAAAAAAAAGATTTTTCTGGAAATGTATAGGTTGATTAGCAGAGACAAGCCCCGTCTGCCTTGCTCGCTCCAGAAGAACACCCAGGGTGAGGGCATTGCGTAGCGTGCTGGCCTCGTTTGTGCTGACCGAAGGAAATCTGGTCCTAAGCATCAGCCAGTACAGAAAAGCATCTGCAAACTTAGCAAAGTGGTAGCATTTCATGCACCAGAATCTAAGTCAGTACTTCGGAGAGGAGTCTCCAGAAACAACCCACCAAGAGCCTGCCATTCAAGCCCCTCTTTTTTGACAGGCAAGTAAATGGAGCCCTAAGAGTTTAAGACTTTCCACGGGCCCTTGTCAGGTTAGGGCAGAGCCAGGGACAGACGGGAGGTCTCCTGATTCGCACCTTCTTCTTCTCCTTCATCATCACGTTTGTTCTAACCAAGGATCTCCTCTGGGATGCAGAACATAGACGTGATGGAGAAGCCACCTGTGACAGCGCCTGTAATCTACATCACTCATCTGAATGTCTTCCCCCTTAAAGAAAGAAATAAAGCTCTTAAGATAAAATAAAGGGGGAGGGGAGGGAAATGACAACTCTGGTAAGCAGAGGGCATGCACCAAAGTGAATCCGGATGCTTGAGTTGTTAAGCCCCTGCTATGTCCCGGGTACCCTACGCACGTCATCTTCAGGTCTGGTGACACTCTTCAATAGAGCGTGATTATGTCTATTTCATAGGTGACCAGGTGGTAGAGCATCGTGCAGAAATGAAGGGCAGAACCCGCCTGTGACATCAGGGCTCCGCATCTCCAAACCCTATCCTCAGTCCCCTTCACCAGGCTGCCTTCTCTGAGCACCTACAGCTGCACCCACTCATCGGTGTCACATAAACAGGACAAGGGGCAGAGATGCTGAAAGGAGGTCCTGCTTTGAGAACCTAAAGGGGTGCCGCTTCTAATAATCCACATTAATAACACAGCTGCCCCACGGAGCGTCAAATCCGTAGTCGTTGAGCTCAACATTTGCCTTGAAAATGAGAATTAGGGGTGCTTGGGTGGCTCAATCGGTTAAGGGACTGTCTTCGGCTCAGGTCCTGGAATCAAGCCCCACATCAGGCTCCCTGCTCAACGGGGAGGCTGCTTCTCCCCTGCCTGTTGTACCCTTGCTTGTGCTTGCTCTCTGTCTCTCGCTCTCTCGCTCTCTCTGTGTCAAATAAATAAATAAAATCTTTAAAAAAAAAAAAAAGAAAGAAAGAAAAAGAATGAGAATTATTGACTCAGGGTGAAAACTTCAGTCTCAAGCATTAGTCATCTTGCCTAGCAGACCTGGTTTGTTTTTAGTCAAGTGTGGGGTGTGTGTTCACCAGCAAAACATGTCACAAGAGGATGTCGACACACACATAACTCCCGTCCGCCTATTACAGCTGCCTCAGACATCTCTTGTCTGACAGAATAGGGTCTGTTTCCGACCCCCACACATCTTTAGGGAATGTGATCTTTGCAGGGATCACGGACAGGAAATGACCTTGAGGGAAGTCACTTGATGTCATTCCTTGAATATTCTGCTGTCAGCTCCTAAAACTGTCAGGAATGAGGTAGAGTGAGTGTCCCCTTCAGCTGCACAAACAGAGGTCACCAAATTCCAGGAAAGAAAAAGGTTGGTAATCACAGTAATTCGCACTTGGACCCAATAGGGCAGCTGGTGATAGGAGACGGCTTCATACTGTGAGCCAAGCAAAGGCAAGCTCGCACCCAGCAGCTGCCATTTTCCGAAGGCAGGACATTGAACCACATGCTTACCAGCTCAGTCTTCCCATCCGCTTGGTGGGCTTCAGACCATGATGTGAGTAGTTAGTCCCTGGGAAAAGCTGCTTCTTGTTTTTTCTGTCTCCAACCCCACGATGTGGTCAAAAATCACGGAGGGTATCCCTCCGAACCAAGAACTGTGGCCCATGCAAAGGGCAAACGCAGCTCCCCTGCCATCAAGGTCACACTGAGTCCACAATGGAGCAAATGCACAAGCTTGACTTTTAATAGAAGTCTGCTTGCATCAGATTCTTGAAGGGTCCCTTTCCTACCAAACACTTAAGAATGACTGGCATAATTCCTTCTCCCTCACACCTCCCAGAAGATCTCTCTTCTCCTTGGTGACTGCCTCCCTGTCTTCCATCTCCCACACTGCCCCTTCCCCACTGCCAGAGTGCACGCTCTGACCTGTCCAGCAAAGTCAGCAGGTACTGTCGGTTGTCTCCTGACATCATTCTCCTGTCTCCTTTCAAAGGGAGTCTGCATTTTATTCAAGTATCTACCGCTCCCTCCTTTGCCTGGGCCTCAAGGAAAGCCATCCATACCCCCTTGTCCTGCTATGGGTCTGATTGATCTAAGAGTCAGTCCACTCACCTTGCCAGCACCTGGTTTAGTAATGGTCTGCATCTCAATTCTGTGCAATGATAGGTGAAGAAAGGTTTCTAGTTATTTCTTGGAATGTTCTCCATCAATCTTATCTGTAGACCATGAAGCATGCGTCATTCTGTCATGATGCTATCACGCGGCCTTATTCCTTGACATCGTTTTGTCCCTACTGAGACTGTCAGCTCAGAGTAGAACTTCTCTTGGGCTACTTTTCAACCCATTCCTATGCAATACCTAGTATACGGCGAGTCCTCAAATAACATTTGTTGACTGAATAAATGAATGAATGAATAATATTATAAGCAGTCCAAAGGAGTGAGTTTTCCTAATGCGTTTCCTAATAAACAAAAAGACAAAGACCTTACTCAACAGTATCCACTGGGTGATTACGTTTGGCTACAAACTGTTATCGATCCCAGCCGTCTTTTCCCAAAACATGACGCCGGGCCAGGTTTCAACCTTCTTTCCCAATTAGGAAATGGCTTCTCAATGACATACACAAGGAGACTTCTGCACAGGCTGTTATGATCACAAGAAGTGAAGGTTTTAGGCCATCAAAGATAGTGAGGCTTTCAAAACCCTGTCTTCTCAGTAGAAACAGTACCTGCAGACAGTTGTGTCATCCCAACCAACAAGACAAAACCAAGGGGACCCTGGCACCACCTGGATGTAGATGACGTGGATATAAGGTACAAGGTCTACTCCCTTAATCACCAAAAACATTAAATTAACAGTCCTGCCTGTCCCTATACGGTCCAGAGGACAAATTAGCCGCCTTGTGTACAGACTGCTATAGAATCATTGGCAATTAAGAGCGGTAATTTAGCTCCTGTTCCTGTAATTACAACTTCTGTGTGGACAGACAGATCCCTCATTGTGTCTGGAACAATCGCAGCATTCCAAACACAAAGCAAGCCAAAGCAGCATATCCCAGGGCGGGCTCTTTCAACAATCTATCGCTCACAGCCCCATGCTTAAGCCAGCTCGAGGACCCAGTTTCCTGCCATTGTTAGCACGTTGAGCCTGGAATTCCATCCAAATGGATTTGACCCTTTACTAAACAACAGTGCATATTTCCCTGATTAGTATATTCCTGTGTTTAGATGGGAAGTGGCAAGACTCAGGGAGGAAAAGGGAGAAAGAGAAGGAAAATAACAAGGAAAAAAAAAACCTTTATTCTATTCATGCTATCATGATAACAACTTGGAGCTCTGACTCCATCCACAAGTGTAATAAAAAGGCTCTCCTGTACATAAATACACAGACATCTATCAGAAATCCCGTTTTATGTGCATGCAGTAAAGTAACTGGACCGGAAATGAACCAGCACACCTGGCTTTGTTAATAACCAGGCATTGCTACGAGGGGTCTGTTTATGCTCAACAGGGGCACCCATACAATT
The DNA here is from genome assembly GCF_022355385.1 of Mustela nigripes. Classification (NCBI taxonomy): domain Eukaryota; kingdom Metazoa; phylum Chordata; class Mammalia; order Carnivora; family Mustelidae; genus Mustela; species Mustela nigripes. Next base: position 11,526,122 of record NC_081561.1, on the reverse strand, counting down.
ATAACCTCCAGTGATTGTCCTTATCTACGTACATTCTGTTTCTTCAGGATATTATTTCTTCTCATGGTGACATTGACTAGGAGCCTTTTGGTATTGGGCAATTGGGGTGACTCCTGCATGTGCAAAACTACAGAACTCTTCTCTACATGATCCCCTTGAGCATTAGACCTTATTTCTTTTGCTTTTTTCTCTAATGCTACCACTTCTACCCATTTTTATTGCCCTTTATCTCAAGCTGAAGCTACCTCGTATTGATCAATTCACCATGTGTTCTATTAGCAAATATTTTATGATCACATGTGTATTAAGGTCTATTTGTAAATGACCCAAAGGCAGAGAAAAAAAATGAGTCAGCATTTAAAAACCTGTGAAGTTATCAACATTTAAAATTTATGTGTTTCAGAGCGCCTGGGTGGCTCAGTAGATTAAGCCTCTGCCTTTGGCTCGGGTCATGATCTCATGGTCCTGGGATTGAGTCCTGCATCAGGCTCTCTGCTGAGCAGAGAGCCTGCTTTCTCCTCTCTCTCTGCCTCTCTGCCTACTTGTGATCTTTGTCTGTCAAGTAAATAAATAAAATCTTTAAAAATTTTTAAAAAAATAAAACGTATGTGTTTCAAAAGGCACCATCGAGAAAGTTAAAAGACCATATGTTCACGGAATGGGAGAAAAAAAATTGCAAATCATATACATCTCATAAGGTTCTTGTATCTAGAAGACATAGGGAACTATTACAACTCAAGATGCACAACCCAAGTGGAAGTGGGCAAGAATATGAATAGACATTTCTCCAAAGAAGATGCACAAAGGACCAGCAAGCCCAGCAAAGATGCTCAACATCGCGGCCATCGGAGACATGCAAATCAGACCACAATAAGATGCCACTGCAGACCCACAAGGATGGCTCTTTAAAAAAAAAAAAAAAAGGCAGATACTAAGTGTTGGTGCAAATATGAAGAACCCAAAATGTTCCTGTGCTGCTAATGGGAATGTAAAATGGTACCAATGCTTTGGGAAACAGTGTGGCACTTCCTTAAATAGTTAATCATAGAGTTTTCATATCATTTGGCAATCCGACTCTGAGGCAGGTACCCAAGAGACATGAAAAGATTTGTCTACACAAAAACCTGCACATGAATGTGTCTAGCAGCATTATTTATAATAGCCAAGAAGTAGAAACAAACCAATGTCCGACAACTAATGAAATGCTAACAAAAGCCTATCTAGCCATACAGTGGAATAGTATTCAGCAATAAAAAGAAATGAAAGACAGGGGCGCCTGGGTGGTTTAGTGGGTTAAACCTCTGCCTTTGGCTTAGGTCATGATCTCAGGGTCCTGGGATCGAGCCCTGCTTCAGGCTTTCTGATCAATGGAGAGCCTGCTTCCCCGCCTCTCTCTGCCTACTTGTGATCTCTCTCTCTCTCTCTCTCTGTGTCAAATAAATAAATAAAATCCAAAAAAAAAAAAAAAAAGAAATGAAACCCAGATGCAGGTTATGATGCAGATGAACATTGAAAATATTCTGGATGAAAGAAGCCAATTACAAAAGACTACACGTTCTATGATTTCATTTTATGAAATATTCAGAATTGGCAATTGGATAGAGACAGAAAGTAGACAGGTGGCTGTCTAGGGTTGAGGGGACAAAGTATCCATACAGAAATAGCCCCAAAGAAAATGCAGAGATGGCCAATTGGAGTATTTGGGGCTGACAGTTAAGGGTGGTAACAGAGGCACAACTCTGTGAATATATTAAGTCATCAATCTTGGACGCCTGGGTGGCTCAGCCAGTTAAGTGACTGCCTTCGGCTCAGGTCATGATTTCAGAGTCCTGGGACTAAGCCCCGCATCAGGCTCTCTGCTCAGTGGAGAGCCTGCTTCTCCCTCTCCCTCTGCTGTTCTGCCTGCATGTCCTCTCTTGCTCTCTCTGTCAAATAAATAAGTAACATCTTAAAAATTAAAAGTCACTGATCTGTGTACTTTAAATGAGTGAATTGGATCTCAAGTGAATTGTACCTCAATAAAACAAACAAACAAACAAACAAAACTGTGAGGTTAAATAAATGTTCATAATTTGTTATCAGATTTTCATTGAAAGAATGTGGGACTTAAACCCAGAATCTTTGCAGTCTTGCCCTAACATTGACCCCACTCCAAATTAAGTAACCAGGGTAATTCTCTTTAGTCCTCACCTGTACATGAGGAGGGCAGACGGATGTTCTGAAGACCTTCTCACCCCTAATTCTTTTAAAGAACAGTGACCTCTCAAACAATTGTGTTGATAAAACGGCCTGACTGTTCTTTGAACTCTCTAAAGTTATCATATTCTTTTCTTTGGTTTTTAAAATTCCACCATGGACTCCACTGGGTAGTTAAAATAATAAGTTAATTGTGTTTGATTTCAATGAAAGTAGTGTTTTAAATTAGCATGTTTTGTTTACATGCTGATAACATCCATTTTCTGCGAGTTGGGGGGCGTGGGGGGGTAGAGTGAGCTAGTGGAACCTACTTACTCAGAACCAGGCTGGGGTGGGGAGAGATGGGCAGCCAAGGACCTAGGAAGCCCCCTCCTACTCACTCTACATAGAACCCATGGTCCTTCCTATGCTATTTCTTATTTTTCAGCATCCTTCTGGATGATTCTGAGTTTGTCAGGTCACAGCCCGGCACCACATAAACTTGCAGATTAATTCTGACCTGTGGGCACAACAATCCTGGTCCAACACTTTCAAGACAGGATTTTTGTGGTTATAATTTGACTTTTTTTCACTTAATGGTAATGGGCACAGTGTACTCTCCCCACCAAGCTGACACATGAATCATTGGCCAGATGTCTGCTTGACACAATGTAAATCTCCCAAGCCTGGCCACAGAGAGTGCAGAACAGGTCCCCCTGTCTCCCGAACCCTCACGTTTCCAGGTGACATAGCTGCTCTGATGCAGACTGTTTGCTCTCCCTCTTCTGCTCAGCCCTTTGACTTTGTTCTGAAGAATCTCTTTTCCCCCATCAAAAAAGCATTAATGCTTTTAAACCACAACTTTAGCTCAAACCCTATCTTTTCCTTAAATTCTTCTTATCTACCTACACTCTACTGTGGTAGACTGCAATATCATCTTTCTCTGAATTCCATTATAATAATGGCCATGAGCATAAAATGTGTGGAATGGGTTGCCAGTTATTTAATGACCGTAAATTTGGCATCTTCAACCAGTTGTTGAGGTCAGAATTCAGCCTAATGTCTCTCTCCTATCCCTCTCAGTATCTACTATAATCAAAACAGACATGAAATAAACATTTACTAACTTGTGAAAACTGGAACTCAGAGAACACCTACAAAGATGTGGTCCAATGTTGATGTTGTAAGACAAGTAAAATGTGGAAAACAGAAGTAGAAAATTTTGTGAAACATTATTGGTCACACCCTATTAGAGTACAGTTCTGGAAATAATAATATCACTTGCTCTAACTTTTCTATTGGCAGCATTGGGGTGGGGAGAGAGGTAATACTTCTGGTTGATGTTTCCATTTATTCTGGCCAGAAATGAGGTCTCTGTACCTCCATGTTCCCCTCCCGGGTGCCTTATAGCAGATCTTCATCTATACTCTGAAGACCTCCCTAGATCTTCTTCCTTTTCATCCCTTCTTTCTATCTCACTAAATCATCCTCAAGAGTTTTCTTTGTCCTCACACAATTTTTGGAATAATAAAAATGTTTGGATCTGTATAGATCAATCCTATATTCATATACAATTAGTAACTTTCTGAAAAATAGGATTATTGCAAATTACTTTAACCAATTTGATTACGGTTTGGTTTGTTAAGTCACAGTAGCTTTCAAGAGCACTTAAGTGGGCAATAACTAGCTTTCCTCTGCAACCTTGCCACCAAGTCATAATGGAAGCCAGTATCATGCTAAATTCTCATACACACACATCCATCTGATAATCATTTGTTAACAAACCAGGCTCAGTACAGTTCAACTGGTTCTCTAAACTCCATTAAGTCCCAATGCTCTGCTCCTTTAGGAGGTGTTCCAACCATGTCCTACAGAAGGTTTGCTCACAATAGCCACAGGAATATTCCTGACCAAGACTCAAAACATTGGAATCAACATTATCACGTTGGTTAAACCAATGACTGGACTTAGGACTAAATGAGGTTCAAGCTAAGAAAATATCCCTAAGGGAAATGGGTCCATGGTTGAGTGAATTCTTAGGTCCTGTTCAGTCAGAAAGAAGGAACACCTCCAAGTTCTAATCTACACATCTTGAATATTTTTAACTGCGTCAATGAGAGCTAATTAACAAGAATTAATAAAAACCCATTGTTGTTGATACCTAATGTAAGAATTAACAAGGAGGCTTTGTAAAAGATGTATCTGGCCTTTCTGATAAAACATTGGCTGGCTACATCCTAACTAGGCCAGCACCTGATTAGCACCTGATTAGCACCTGGCACTGACCTAAGCTAACATAACACTCATAGAATATCAGACTATTTATACTCAAATATTTGTAAGAAACTTACAGGGATCACAAGAAGCTTGGAAATTAACATTGTATAAGTTGAACCTCTTTGAAAAATTACTTCGCATCATTTTGTAAAGAATTTCTCCTATCCCTGTATTTATCTTTTAAGTGATTTTTTTAAAAAATTCTGGTATTTACACCAAAGATACAGATGTACTGAAAAGAAGGGCCAACTGTACCCCAGTGTTCATAGCAGCAATGGCCACAGTCACCAAACTATGGAAAGAACCAAGATCCCCTTCAACAGACGAATGGATAAAGAAGATTTAGTTCATATATGCAATGGGGTGTTATGCCTCCATCAGGAAGGATGAATACCCAACTCTTGTATCAACATGGACAGGACTGCAAGAGATTATGCTGAGTGAAATAAGTCAAGCAGAGAGAGTCAATTATCATATAGTTTCACTTACTTGTGGAGCATAAGGAATAACACGGAGGATATTGGGAGATGGAGAGGAGAAGTGAGAAAGGGGAAACCGGAGGGGGAGACAAACCATGGGAGCCTGTGGACTCTGAGGGACAAACTGAGATTTTGGAGGGGCCGGGGGTGGGGAGTTGGGTGAACCTGGTGGTTGGTATTATGGAGGGCACATATTGCATGGAGCACTGGGTGTGGTGCATAAACAATGAATTCTGGAGCACTGAAAAGAAATAAAATAGAATAAAATGAAAAAAAATCTGTCAGGGGGGGAAAAAACCTGGTTTTCTTAAAGCTAGGCTTCCTTAAGGCAAAATGTTGTTCCTGCACCAGGCTCACAGTACCTTTGAAAATTTGGAGGGTCTTCTGAGTAAGCAATGAAACTGAAAGCTAGATGTTCACTTAGTGACAGTGCAGATCCCTGAGGAGGGTTCCGCAGGGAAGAAGAAATTCTTTCTCTACCCCTTGAATTCTTCCACATGACTGAGAATTGAATTGACATGAGACAGATTAGCAGCAGGAAAAAAAAATGTTCTATAATGCACACAAGGAGGCCTAATAATGAAATTGAGACCTAAAGAAATGATCAATGCAGTCAGTGTTTATACACTTTAGACAAAGAGACATAAATTTGTGAGGAATTGACAGGACAAAGAAAACAGGTGTTTGGAAGCTGAAATTAGTAGGGAATTCTAAGCAGAATCTAGGCTGAGCAAGTAGATTAGAAAAAAAATAACAAGGTTTGTTTCTACAGCTTTCCTGGTGATAAGGATGTCTTCTTAGTGCAGGGAGGGTGTTTTCCATATGGGAGATTTGTTTCCTGCTTTCAGGGGGACAAAAGTGGGGTCAGTTCTTGCAATGGCGGTGTCTTTAAGTGACTTTCATTTAAAATAATCAGTATGCTAAAGGGATACATTTTGAGGTGGCCTTTGTAGATCCCTTAAGTTGGGTTGGGACAGAGGGACTCTGAGGTCCTTTGCTTGCCAGGCTGGGGCTCTCCACTTCACTTGTGGGCCCCAGTCTCTCCCCAGAAGGGTTATGGAATTTTTTCTAGTGCCATGCCAGCAATGCATGGAACAGCCTGCAGGTCTTCAACTCTTTGAGTTCGAGAAGCACCTGGAGAATGTGGTGAAATTCTCTGCAATAAAAACACATGTATGCACATGCAAAGCATTAGCTGTGAACACCACGTCAGAGTTAGCGGAGAGCTACGACCACCACCGCTTGCAAACTTAATCTCCTGGGAATCCACCAAGGCAGTCAGTACACCAGCTCTGACCTCATGCTGTCAGGAACACCAGTAGACTTCCCTGAGCTCCATCATCTTCCCTGAAATTGGCTTCACAGTGCTCCCTCTTGCTCTCTCTCTACTGCATCCCCCTCCTATGAGGAGGCACCTTGGAAAGTATGGATGAGTATTGAATGTATGGTGGTCATATCAATGCAATGACCACCTCCAGTAAACACAAGCTTCTGTCCCCCTTGCCTTTCCCTGGACACACACAATGTGCCCTGGCACCGAGTCCGCTCACACCCTCGTGTTTCATGAACCAGACAAGCACTCCTCTCCCAGGACTGCCCTCTGCAGGTGGCAAACATGTAAACCTTATACCGGGGGTGTCTTCTCATCTCTTGAAATGTTGCCCCTTGTCTTCAACCTCTGTTTTCCTTCCACACCCATCCTCACCCAGAGCTGTCATTGGACCCTGAGTCTTTGCACCACTCAGTTGAATCACACGGTAGCCACAGGGACCTGATGCAGTACGTATCCCCATCAGAATTTCTCACTTTGAAAACACGCTGCCCAGTTCACGCTAGGTTGATGATAAAGAATGCATCTCCAATAATGGCATTTTTATAGTAATTATCACACCAGTCTCGGAAAGTTACATTTTAAGGCATTTCCTCAGATCAGTCATTTTGTTGGTCACATAGTCCTCATCAGCTTGAAGACAGTTTGCTAATTGCTTGAAATTTCTATAGGCCCTTGGTGAGGGGACCCTCGGCCCATATCTACGCAAGACTACTTCCAAAGCGACAGTGAAGAATTCTGCCCCTCTTTTCTTCAGAGAGTTCAGCTTTTCCCTGAAAAGAAGAAGGAAATCAGGTTCATTTCAATGCCAGTGGTGTCAGAACCCAAGTCAGGGAGAACTGGCCATCCTGAGAACTTGTATTTCCGTTAGTCCCATGGGACAAGCAAGGCGCCTGGCCACCCTGAGCTCAGGGCACCATCAAGGAATCACTCTGGGATGGAAGACCATCCCCCTTACCCCATCTTTTACTTGAAAATCATTTGAAAACTCCAAGTCAAAAGCCCAACTTAGCTGCACCTATCTGGCCCGTTCCTACTCACACCTCCCCGCCATCACCACCACCAAAGCACACAGCAGGAGCACATCTAGAGCCCAGATCCCTCTTTTACAGTTCTTGCCTTTCCCCATGATTTTGTCTCATTTCAGATGAACAGCCTGGCCCTGGCTCTGGCTCTTCTTGTTCCCATACTGCCTTTCCCCATGCATGACCTCTCCTTGTCCAGGATCCTACTTGCCCTGTCAAGTCCTGGCTTGAATCTTTTGGAGAGCCTGCAAGCCCAGCTCACGCCTCCTGACAACTCAGAGCCCACCCAGTCCTGTGGAGGAAGGGGAGAGGGCCTCCCTGTCTCTGGTTCATTGCCAGCTCTGCCAGTTCCTCACCGCAAACTGACATTCCAAAGGAGAAACTTTTAAGTTCATATGTTTTCCTAGAAGCCAACACTGATAGTGCAAAGGCTTCTAATGCCATCCTGTCTTTAAAAAAAAAAAAAAAAAAAAGTCTAAGTTAATTTTATGTTTCGGATATAAGAATCTTGGAACCCTGTATTTTTTATCCACCTTTTATTTCTATTCTGCCTTTCTTCTCTGTCCAAGTTTTAATGGCTCAGCTGGAGTCAAGACCATATTTGCTACTCATGTTTGTTTGAACACTTAGATTCTGTGAAAATATTTGCCTCCTAAATTCCCAATGATAGACAGATGTCCTAGCTCATTGCCATTGTTTTTTAAGGATCTTGGCAGAGAGAGAATTGGCTTCGTATTTCAAAGAACCCCCCCGCCTTTTTTTTACTAAAAAGTTCTCGTATCATCACACAAAAGCACTTACAACATGCACTCACAAAGTGGGCCCTCCATCCCATAAAAAGGAAAAGCAACTCTCTTCATTTTCTCTCAAGGCCCACTAATGAGCTCAGTGACCTTGGGTCTAACCTCACTGAGCCTTGGTTTCCTTTGTAAATGGGGGATTTGTTTGATTTCTAAGGTTTCATCCAGCCATGACCTTCCACGGTTCTATCAAAACAGGTCACAGTGAAAGAAAGCATAATTTTACTCTGAGCTCAGGGATTTTCAGGAGAATATTACAAATCTGCAAATAGTGCTTGAGATGTCATCAATCTCTTTTTGCTAACAAAATGCATTTCCACTTGCCCCAGCTCTACTCTTTCACTGAGCAATTGGAAATAGCCTTGAGAAGTAAAGATTTGATGGGCCTCAGGGACAGCAAGCTTCATTCTTCTGCCTGTAGATTCCAAAGTTAAAACACTGTTAGAGCCAATTCTTCTTGCCAAACCAGATCCAGCAGGAGCCCTGTCAACGGGGTCCATCTCCATGTCCGGCGCAATGGATATGAATACATGTTTGCGTAGACCGAGCAAATGCACGAAGGACCCCTGGGTCAGCACTTTCATTCCTTGTCTGTTTCGTGGGCAAAGTAACGTTCATCCTCCTGGAATGGAAAGAAGTAGAGAAAATCCGTTATCTGTTGCAGAGGTTTTTGACATGCATCCACTCAACTTTTTGGTCAGTAAGTCAGGATTCCACCGGCCCTTTCTGTTCTAGAATTGAGGGTGTTGGGGAATCGGGAATTGGGGAGACAGTATTGTCAATCATCTGATGTTTTCTCCTGTCAGTTAATAAAGCTGCACCCATCACTTTGCTCCTACAGCCCCGGACTTCCCCACACAGCTCCAAAATGTTTCCGCATTAAAAAAGACAATTCAGTGACAATATCTCTGATCATTTTAACCACATCTTGAGTCTAATAAAGGACGAAGGGTGAGCTATAAAGTACTTAGCTGCAGAAACTTGGCCTGGTGCCTGGAGGTTATTTGGTCTTTTCTTCCCTTATTCCCTGGATACTGTGTCTCTATCACTTTACCATTCCTTTGGGCTCTTATTCAAGCCCACAGGCTGTGTTTCTGTGAACACATACAAAATGGAAATCTAAGCTGTCAGTTTCATGTACCACTCAGAGAAGAAATGACCGATCCTAGCCCTGTCCTTAGCTGGAATTACAGGCATGTGGGAATATTTTTGGCTCAAAATTCAGTCCTCAACCTCCACTCCTCCACATTTCCTTTTCTAATGAAAAGCGATGTGGAAACACATACACATACACATACACACACACACACACACACACACACACACACAGAGAGAACTAGCCGCATCTTCATTTTGTTTGTAGTTTTCGTGAACCAAAATACAGCTTTTTATTTCTTCCCAAGAAGCACATGTAGGGGGACATCATTGGAAGACCCTCTATCATATTTAAGATTTCACATTTTCATTAAAAAATGTACCCTTAGAAAGTAGAATTATTTTTCCCAACTATGAGTTTAAAGGGGTTAGGAAAAGTTCATTGTCAATGATTCAGTTGATAAAGGTCTAGAGAAACATTTCATACAGGAAAATGAGGCCAAGCAAAGAGGAAAATGAAAACAGGGAAAGGGCTCTGCAAGAAACCAACAGACAAGAGCAACTCAAAGGAAAAGCATTCCCAGGCAGCAAAAGGCACACCTATGCTCCAGCCATACACACATGTACAGGTAGACCTACACCTACACACGTGGCTTTGAACCCAATGGGCCAGTGCAACCACTCATGTTTCATGGACTCCTTTTGTGATTTGTCCATGTAAGCTCTAAATTCTGCAAAGTTCTGTAAATGTCAAATATAATTCTAGAGTTGCTGGTTTGCTTTTTTTTTTTTTTAATGCAGAAAATCCTGACTCTATACCACACATGACCACTGATGTATTCAACAAATATATTCCCTGATGAATTTCTACCATGTTCTAGGTACTGTGCACAGAGCTGTATAGAACACTCTCTCTGACTTATGGCACTCCTGCTCATGAATGAGATAGGTCTAGAAAGGTAACCAGAATAAAAATGTGTGGTGTGAAGGAGTACATGCAGCCATGTGGAAACACAGATTAAAGAATAACTAGCTCTGCTTGAAGAAACACTTGTGCTAAGTCTAGAAGGATAAGGAGGGGTTCACTAAGGAAGCAGGAAAAGCATAATGAGCAAAGGGCAGACCATGGACAATAGCAACAAGGGAGAGAAAGAGAGTGGGATGTACAGTAGGTAGCAACTCTCATGGGACTGGTGTTTAGGAAGTAAGTCAGATTTTGAAAGACACTGATCACCATGCTGAGAAGTTTTGGTTTTATCACATAGGCAGTATTGCAGCATAAAGGGATTCCCTCTATCCCCTCTTTCTCCCTCTTTCTCCCCTCCTCCCCCCAAGGCTTCACTATTAATTTATGGATTCTTTGAGATTTTTGTTGCTGCAAGATATGGCAACAGCAGGACAAAGGGGCAGGAGGTAGGGGAGAGAGAGAAATCAGTTAAGAGGCTTTGGCAATATTCTTCATAAGAGCTAATGAAGGAAGTGGGCAGTGGGAAGGGAGACCAGAAAGATTCACAGAGGCAGGCCAGCAATCACCCAGACCATCCTTATGTCCATGTCTCCTAGATTATCCTTATTTGGGGTCATCTGTTTCCATCAAGGCTCTGTGACTACAGAGGACCCCCTGACTCATCTGAGAACAGTCTACCAAGCCCCCGTGTAGGGCACCTTCATATTCACTGGGGTGTCCTGGCTGGGGACTCAACAGCATAACCTCATGAGATCAGAACTCATGCTGGACTTAGAGTGTCCTTCTCAGAAACAACTTTCCATCTGACTCATTAGGACAGTAAAGCTGGCAGTTTGATTCACCTTTGAAATCAGTTTCATAAATAAAAAATCAATTTCCTGGGTTATCAGAAGCAGCTTGATACTGGAGGTAAAAAGGGGACCTTACTTTTTCACAGCTTGGCAGCCACACATCAGGATCTCCTGGAACAGTAACTGTCAACCACTGTCATGAGCTGATGAGAAAATACCCAGACAGATCATCCCATCATTAGTAATGAGATGGCAGTGGGAATGAAGAAGCCTTTTGTGAGGATGCACACGAGGAAGGGTTGAGGTTACTTATACATCTGAAAGCAGAAGCTGAAAAGCTCAGCCAGATTCAGCAAAGGAAGGTGGATGGTGCAAAGTACCTTCTCCTGCCTTCATCCATGGAGGGCCAACCACCGTCTAAATCAACAGGCAAACATGGGAGCACACTGAAATGAAACAACAATTAGGACAGCTGACTTTCCATATCTATTTGCTTTCAAGCCTCAAATGTGGTATATTGCTGGTGTACAATAAATACTTTTTGAGTAAATAAGAGGTTTGGATTACACAGGTGATTTTCTTTTCTTTTTTTTTTTTATGATTTTATTTATTTATTTGAGAGAGGGTGTGAACAAGGTGCAGAGGGGAGGGACAAGCAGACTCACCACTGAGCAGGGAGCCCAATGTGAGGCTTGATCCCCAGGATCCCTGGACCCCAGGATCATGACCTGAGCTGAAGGCAGGTGCTTAACTGACTGAGCCACCCATGTGCCCCTACATAAGTGATTTTCAGACTGGACTTCACCAGGGCCTAAGATTTCCCTGGAGATGCCCAGGACTGGCCTATAGAAAAGTGGGACTACTTTATCTGTATTCCCATGATGGTCCACATCTCTACATCATCTTTTATTCTAAGGGAAGTTTCTACAAGTAAGACTAGGTAACTACTAAAACCCTCCCACTCCTAAAATATCATTTGGATTCTATGCAACAAGACCTAAATGAACTGATTTCCAGTGCTCAATGTGCTCTAGCAAGTCATGTTTAATGTATTTTTAATTCACTGATGACAAATAAAAATCAGCACTCTTTCCTTATATTTGAGGAAATTGGAATTCCAGAATTGGCTGGATTTAGGAGGAATGAGGCTGCCATCATGGGGTTCACCCAGCTTGCTTTATAAATATTATTCTACCCATATCTCCAGTTCTTCAAACTGCTAGCAACACCACTGTGGCTTAAAATGACAAACTCTTGGCACCCTCCAACCCTAACCATCCCTCCCAAACCTCTCTAGGGAAGCTGGACTTCCAAACCAGAATGACTTCCTCACCCACAAAGCAATGAGGCCTGGATTTTTCTCTTCTTAGGGTAACTTTCTAACTTGTTATTTCCATAATTAGCTTTAATGACTCTCCTCCTCCTCTCTTTATTTCCAAACAACATGCTATTTTCATTCCTTGTGGGGGTGGCAGACCTCCAAGCTTTTGGCAACTCTCCCTTTGACCGAAGACCCAAGGAAGAATTTTAGACAGTCGACTGAGGGCGTCTAGGACAGCTGCATGAAGAATGAGACTGAGATGATGAGGTGGTGTTGGAGGGGGGGCTCAAAAAAGCATTGATGGCAAACCCCATTTCACAGATGAGAAAGCTGAGACCTAACAGGTAAAGCAACTTGCCCAAGATTGCATTGTAGGGACTAGGGGAACATCAAGCTACAAAAGCTGGGGTAGGGGGTGGGAATGAAATTGACAATGTCCATGGTTGGCTTAGGTGGTGCCCTGAACTTCTACTTTCGCAGGTGAAATATGGCAACAATGGCATCCAGAATTTTCTGGAAACTCCAAGTCATATTTTAGCGGGTCAGGCCTTTTCGTAGATGCAGCCCCTTCTCCCTAGCAGGCTGTTCTTCAGCTATTTCTGTTGGGGTGCTCAGAGCTCTCCAGGGGAGCCAATATACTGCAAAAAGAGATGTGGGATCTTCTTGGGTAGACAAAGTATTCACCAGCACAGCAGACAGCTCCATAATCTTCTCCTGCAGGCTTCTGTCTCCTATGGTGTGTCCAATACATACCTGTGCCCATCCCTTGGATCAGTTCTGAGCCCATTCGTATTTTGTCCCGCATCCAGACTGGCACCTCACCTACCTGGGTCAATCCCTCTCAAACTCAGTCTGAGACCCAAGAAAAATGTGCACATAGACATATGGGACACACACACACACAGACATCACAGAGAAACTTGGAAAACAATGGGAGGGATTGCTGTAGAGAAGGAGTTTATTTTCTTCTTTCTCTTTATCGCTCCTAAATTTTTCTCAAGTTCCTTTGAATTACTAATTCAGTTTGGACATCCAAAACCAAAAATAAACACGTTATTTTTAAAATGTCCATGAAGGGGCACCTAGGTGATGCAGTCAGTTAAACATCTGACTCTTGGTTTTGGCTCAGGTCATGAACTCAGGGTTGTGAAATCAGGCCCAGTGCTGGGTTCCATGCTGAGCAAAAAGCTGCTTAAAGATTAATTATATATATATATATATATATATAGAGAGAGAGAGAGAGAGAGAGAAAGAGAGAGAGAGAGAGAGAAATATTTAACCCACTGAACCACCCAGGTGCCCCGAGAAAGAAATCTTTAAAAAATAAATAATAAAATGTGTATGAAAAGTGCATTAAATAGGTATACTCTTTCCTTCATGTACGCTTCACTCATTCATTCATTCAACTAATGTTGATTTTCACCTGGTTGCCAGACAAAGACAGTACTTAATGTTAAGGACAAGAAGAGGACTGATACACTGATACACTGTTTCTGTTCTCAACCTGTCACTTATCAAAGAAAGAATACACTGAACACATCCGTTAAACACACGTAGTGTAAACCCAATCCCAATATTAAAACACAATTACAAAAGATTTCTCAGCACTGGTTAATGATCCGTGTGCTACAGATGGAAACATTACCCCACAGGGTAAGTTGCTAGTTCAACCAAAGGATCCCTCAGGGAACACAGGTAATGCGGTTCGACCTGTACAAGGTGTGACTAATAAGATAACGAGGCTCAGTTTTCATTTTGTTTATTCACAAATACACCAGAACTCCCGTCTCCAAGCAAACGGTGTCCTTCAATGCAATTACACGGAAGGCAATCATTCTAACCACAGAGACGTTGTTCGGGTTATTTTTCGAACTGTTCCGTCAAAACGTTGCCGATAAACAGTTCACCACCATATGGGGAAAATCAGTCATTTTTTTTTTAAATAGTCCACCTTAGAATTAAATAAAAAAGAAAGGGGAGAAATGAGGCATGGGGAACGTCATTGGAAGAATCAGGGCACAAAAGATGCCAAGGCTAGTGGAAGTAACAAGCCCAGACCGCCAGTTCTCTGAGGGCGAAAACAGGGCTTGGCATCTCCCAGTACCTAGCACAGCGCCTGGCATATCGTTGGCCATTAATCAATATAGGTTGAAAGAAAAACTAATGAAGAGAAGAAAGGAATGAGTCAACATTGTGGTCAGGTTGGTAATCCCGGCATGCCACGCTCACAGGAGACCAATCCCGGCATGCCATGCTCTCAGGTGGCCAATCTGGGCATGCCATACTCACAGGTCAGCATTCCCAGCATGCCGCGCTCACAGGAGACCATACCCGGCATGCCGTGCTCTCGGGTGGCCAATCCCGACATGCCACACTCACAGGTCAGCATTCCCAGCATGCCGCGCTCACAGGAGACCATACCCGGCATGCCGTGCTCTCGGGTGGCCAATCCCGACATGCCACACTCACAGGTCAGCATTCCCAGCATGCCGCGCTCACAGGAGACCATACCCGGCATGCCGTGCTCTCGGGTGGCCAATCCCGACATGCCACACTCACAGGTCAGCATTCCCAGCATGCCGCGCTCACAGGAGACCATACCCGGCATGCCGTGCTCTCGGGTGGCCAATCCGGGCATGCCGCACTCACAGGTCAGCATTCCCAGCATGCCGCGCTCACAGGAGACCATACCCGGCATGCCGTGCTCTCAGGCGGCCAATCCCGGCATGCCACACTCACAGGTCAGCATTCCCGGTATGCCATGCCCACCAGCCACGACTTCTGCCCCACAGCGGGGTGCTGCCATTACCCAGAGTCAAGAGGAAGGGAGGTGTCTACATCCCTTTTTTCTCTTCTCATCTGCATTCCTAACAACGGCACAAGGTTAGGTTTTAACTGAAAACATTCTCACCCTCGGTGTTTATGACCACGTAGCTGACACAAAGGCAAAGGGATTCCAGCATCATCGTGACAGCCAAAGGCAGGTTCAAAGCCACAGCCCTCAAGTCCAGACAGGCTCTTGTGCCGGCCGGAGGCCTTGCTGGCCTGCCTTTCATGCCTGCCCCCTCGCTGAGTGTCAGGGCTTTGAGGGAGCCTCAAGCCAGTGACAGGCAGGTGGTGCTGTGGCAGCCCTGCCTGCCGGGCAGAGCAGACACCTGTGTGTGGGGGAGGCTCGGCTTTGCTCCTGCCCGAGCCTGAAGGGCCCGAGTTCCTTGCATTTAGCCAAGGCCTGTGGAAGCCCCTCCGGGTCCTGTGTCTGCCAGGGGTCTCTGGAGTTCACTGCTCTCCAGACGAGGGCCGTCGGCCAAGGCTGGCTGGGAATGGTGGTTTTCTCCAGTTTTTTCTCTAAAACAAAAGCGATTTCAAGAAGCTAGTCCTCCCTGGGGTGGGGTGAGGAGTGTTGAGAATGGATAAGAGAGTGAGCTTTGTCCAGACAATCAAGATCTGCGGTTCTATTTCAGTCATCCCGGAACACAAAAAAGTACTCTTTCTTCCATTCAAAGTGCACACACCTTAAAAAAAAAAAACAATAGCCTGCAAGTGTGTCATTCAGTAGCCAGCTCATTTTTGTGCCCCTGGAAATCCCTGAAATGGGCAAGCTGCTCATATCTGGCTCCATCAAAACATTCTTCCCTCAATTAAGAAATCCCCAGCCTCTCCTTCACTATGCCCTCCCTTGGGTGTCTTGCAATTGGTGTTAGTAATTAAACCAAATCAAATTATTAATTAGACTATCGGCTTTATTCTGTTAGAGCTTACAAAATACCAAGTGCTGAAAGTCAGTTATCTCATTTGATCCTCATAAAAAATGGGGTTTGTTCCAATTTTACAAAAGTAAAAATAAGGCATGTAGGCAGCACCCAAAATAGAGTATCGAATCCACATTGTTGTTTGCATTACTGGCATAACTAATTCAAGTGTTGTGATTGTTGGAAGATAGTCATGCTATGTGAGCAAAAAGTAAGTTCTGCACAGGCTGGGAGTGCACCGTCATGTCACCATCAGAGAAACTTAAGAAACCAGATTAATTGGACACTTTCTGCAGCCAGTCACAAGCAGAGCTTGGCTGTAAGGTCACTAAGTGTGGACTGCCTAGGAGGTGAGCGGCCACACATCGATGGCCTCCACTTAAACCTTAGCCCTTCTGACCTCTAGCCTCTCACTTCTCAGCACACTTTTCCAATACCAGCTTATCTAAGCTGACTCCAAAACATCCTGGGCACTAAAACCCAAAGAAAGTGACATCTACAGTGGCATTCACTAGCACCTAGCATATGCCTCACACATGATCAATGTTCAACAAGTATTTGCTGAATTACCAGTCTTTGCCAGAGACTCTCAGTGGGCTCAGTGAGAGTAGCCTGACACCAACACTCCATCATCTGGAGCTGGGCTTTCCCAAAGTGGCACACAGATGGCGTTGTGCCTGTCAAATGGTTGACTAAGCGAGCTTTCAGTTCCAGCTGGGTCCACAAGAAAAAGCCAAGCCTTCCCTGGCTTTTCCCAACCCCCAGCCTGATCTCAGGCAGGTAAGACTAAAGGCTGCTCTGTCCACATTGGATGTTTTTGGGGTATGAGCCTGAGCCCCTCAAAGCTTAGAAAACACTAACCCTGGACATTCACAGAATAGGCTATCTTTGTTGCTGCCTCCTCTCCTCTCTGTCCCTACTCTTCCTGGTGTTCAGTGTCCTTTAAATAACCCATGAAGGCATTGATGGATAATTAAGGTAGAATATTTACTAGAAGCAGGACTCAAATCTGGAAAGCTCTCATACCCAAAGGAAGACAGCTCTGATGGAAATAATCAGTGAAGATGGGATAGTTGAGGGGAGGAATCTTTGTCTGATTTTCCTAAAATTCACTCACTGTCAGTAATTACTTGGAGCAGCTCCTCAAAAGACCGATAGTGGCCCCACACTCCAGAAGAATTGTACAAGGAGGTGCCTATTACAACAGTCTCACCAGAGAGCTACGAGATGGGCCAGCATCCTTTGTTATAAGCCACCCATTGGAGAAAGGGGGATTGCTTAGCAAATAGTTTTAGGGCTTACTGTTTACCAGTCACTTTGTTGAGCCCTGCTTCTGGGCACAGAGATGATCAAAGATAAATGTTCTCAAGAAGCCTATGGTCTATGGGGCGCCTGAGTGGCTCAGTGGGTTAAAGCCTCTGCCTTCAGCTCAGGTCATGGTCTCAGGGTCCTGGGATCGAGTCCTGCATCGGACTCTCTGCTCAGTGGGGGGCCTGCTCCCCCCACCACCTCTCTGCCTACTTGTGATCTCTGTCAAATAAACAAATAAAATCTTTAAAAAAAAAAAAAAAGGAGCCCATGTTCTAGCATAGAACATGAACTTAGAAGCAGATACTATCAGGGTAATGTACCAGGTCTTATGAAACCAGTAGCATCAAGGAACACAGGCCTGGGATA
Organism: Mustela nigripes; assembly: GCF_022355385.1. Taxonomy (NCBI): domain Eukaryota; kingdom Metazoa; phylum Chordata; class Mammalia; order Carnivora; family Mustelidae; genus Mustela; species Mustela nigripes. The sequence continues at coordinate 11,508,436 of NC_081561.1, read as the reverse complement.
ACCCACCTCTAGCCTGGGGTTTCTAAGAAATTTTCCCAGAGACACTTTATTCGCTTTAAAAGCTGGGTCTTTGTCCTGGTTTCCAAGAATGGAGTGGTGTTGATTTCCTCCACCTGGTTTCTCTCCATCGACACTCTTCCTAGAGTCCGCTGTCTAAGCATGCCAGGCCAGCCAGAAAGCACCCCAGTTGGACCATGAAGGACTAACTGCCAATCCAGCTTGGCCCAGTGAGCTTCAGGGCCGTGAAAGAGAGAAATGCCATGTTTTGGGGACCAAGGGTATGGTATAAATATTTGCTGCTTCTCAGGAAATGCTTGTCAACAATGTCATCCCAGAGGCAAGGACAGATTCGGGTTTTGTGGACCCTGGAGTTTAGATAATTTGATGGACATTCTTTTAAAAGAAAGGATTTGGAAAGATTCCTCCTGAAAATTGTCAAAGATGTGTGACTTATGAACACATTGCTAGGATCCTGTGTAGAAGGGGGATCCCCGGAGGTAGGGGGTCCTAAAGCCCGAATTTCATGGACTTCCTGGCAAACCCACGTTTGCTCAAAGGCAAAGAAATGGTTTTTCTCTAAAGGAAAGAATCGGGCTTCCCATCCACCTCCCATAACTTTTCATCCTTGAACTGCAAAGACAGAGTGGCAGTCTCCCACTGAAAGCGAAAAATGTGTTCCCAAACAGGGCTGCCTCTGCCTGTACCTGTAGGTCTTCAAGAGGATTAGAGTTATTTTTAGTAGCACAAACCTTTAGCATCAAGTTTAGCCTCTGACATTTTCATAGCAAAGCAAATTGTGATACCGGGTGGGGAAAAAAAAAATAGCTTCCTATTGCTTTTTGTTGTTATTCTAGTGAACCAAGGGCAGAAGACATTAATTTTTAAGGAACATATGAAAAATATGCATGCTAGGGGCACCTGCGGGGCTCAGTCGGTTAAGCATCTGCCTTTGGCTCAGGTCATGATCCTGGGATCCTGGGATCGAGTTTTGCATCAAGCTGCCTGCCCACTGGGGAGTCTGCCTCTCCTGCTTGTGCTTTCTCTCTTTTGCTCACACTCTCTCTCAAATAAATAAATAAAATCTTTATAAGAAATATCTGTGTTTATTGCTTTTCTTACTTTTTGGTGGGGGGGGGGGTGGATTATAAAGATCCAGAGTTCAAACACATCATATGAATGGCAGCAACATTTTTTGCTTTTGTTTTGATCCAACACACAGTGTTGCTAAAGATTAAGAAAAAGAGTCCAGTGAACAGATGGATATTGATAACTCTATCAGCACCATTATTATTGATACAGTGACTTTTACTAATACTAATTAACAGCCATAGAGATCCGCTGTCCCTAAGACTTCACTAACAATATGAGAAATGAACAAATTCAGAAAGTACCAACACAAGCAGAGTTTAGGGGGAAAAAATACTGGAAATGCTGGGTCTGTTGAGTATTTCACTCCTAATCCCAATCCATGAAGCCTCCCCTGATTTTCTAGGTCATGAAACACCTCCTCTTCTATATTCAGCCCAAGGCAGGAAGAGAACTATTGACCAAAAGCCATCCCTTCCTCCCCACCTTGCCTCCCTAAGGAAACAATCTGCCATGTGACAGTTATGGCCAGTGATATTGGGGAGGAGGCCTCTTCTAAAAACCAAGGGGCAGAGCCTTGCTAGCAGGAAGCTCTTCATTCTATGGTCCCTTTATCTCCTCTTCTCCCCCTGCCCCTTCTTCCTACTTGACAGCCTGAAGCTGTGGCTGCCATATTGGAAAACAAGAGAGGGCCGTATGTGCTAAGTATTCCACAGAAGGTCCCGGTCTTGGGGGCAGAGGTAGGCCACCCATCAGCCATGACCTGGCCTCTTCAGGCTATTATTTTTTTTTTTAAGATTTTATTTATTTTTTTGGCAGAGAGAGATCACAAGTAAGCAGAGAGGCAGGCAGAGAGAAAGAGAAGAGGAGGAAGCAGTCTCCTTGCTGAGCAGAGAGCCCAATGCAGGACTCAATCACAGGACCCTGAGATCATGACCTGAGCCAAAGGCAGAGAGGTTTAACCCACTGAGCCACCTAGGTGCCCCAGACTGTTATTTGATGAGATGAATAAATCCTTCGTTCTTGAAGCCACCATTAGTCAATATTTTTGGTTCTTCTTACGAAATACATTCCTAATTGATGCAAGAGAAAGAAACAACCTGATCTGCTTTAATTTCATCATAAATGTATTAGCAAATAATAGAACAAATATAATAGTCCTGTGTTCTCTAAGTTTCTATTTTCTCCTGGGTAAAACAGCTAACTGTCCTTGGCTTCCCTCTTCATTGGGTTGCTCTGAGAATAAAATATTATATGTGAGAACACTTTGAAAACTGCAAAGTATACCTTATTGAGTATAGCAGGCATGCTAGGAGACACATCTGGGAGCCTACCTATCCTGGGGTATTAGGGTCAGCCAACAGGATACTTATTTTTTTAAGTCTGCCTAGAGCTGTGCCAGAGAGAGTAAGGGTCAACTAACAAGACCTATAGAAACTCGAAACAAATATTAGAGTTAGGGTTCAAAGTGCCCCTCATTAACAATGCCAGAAGGAATACAGACCAACAAATGACCAAGAGTTCTCAGATACAAAACTGCATTCATTTCCCTGGATTTCTGCCACAAATTACCACAAACTGGGCAACTTAAACAGATATTTATTTCTCTCAAGTTCTGGAAACCAGATGTTCAAAATCAGAATGTCCTGTAGGCTTGGTCCTTCTGGAGGCTCTGAGGGAGAGTCTGCTCCATGCCTCTCTCCTAGCTTCTGATGACTCCTTAGCAATCCTTGGTGCTCCTCATTTGTAAATGTAAATGAATTGCTCCAATCTCTGCCTCCATCATCACATGGTGTTCCCTTTCTGTGACTTCGTGCCTTCTAATTTTTTCTCTCTTATAATGACTCTCTTTATTGGATTTAAGGATCACCCTAAGTGAACATGATCTCAATTTGAGTTCCTTACCTTAACTTCATTACCTTAATTGCATTAAGACACTTATTCCAAATAAGGCCACATTCTGAGGTTCCTGTAGGCATAATTTCAAGGGGCCATAATTCAACCCCGGGAGGGTAACTGAAATGCTATTAGACCCAGGTCCTGGGTAACTGGACCATATTCCTGCAAAAGGGAGAGTTTCAGTTTCCCCTTGGGGCCCATGGGACCTGTGGTTACTGAGAGGTCCTCACCCCTTCGCCAAAGGCTGAAATGGAGGAGGGAAATCTGGTTCCCACAGCAGCAGAGGAGACTGTGAAAGCAGTAGAAGCAACAACATCCACTGCAGGAAAGTAAGCCAGCACTTCGGTATCAACGCCCCTTCATCCCTCCACGACCAGCCACCTGTCTGACTTGCCCCAAGTTCCAGAACAATCCTAACAGGACATTCCAAGCACACTCACTCCTCCTCCTGACATCCTTCCCCTTTCCCCCACTAACTGCCCACCCACTCCCCACCTGGCAGGGCTGAGAATCACATCATTCCCCATTTTGGTCTAATCTGGGAAGATCCTGAGCCCCTGAGATCACCTTAGCCACAACTCCTCACCACACTGTCTCCACAACTTTTTTATACAACTTCTTCTCTGGAATCCACCATGTACCTTGGGTCACTGAGCTTCTCTTTCCTTCTCTTCATCTCTGTTTCTGAGTCCCATTCCATCATCTCACAGAGCTCTCCAAAATGTTCTACTGGGACTCCACCTTGCTCTTACCAGGTCTCCTGAATTCCATATTTTCTCACCATTTTCTCTTGCTGAGTGACAATGGACATACCTTTGAGAACACTGAGGGAAACTAAGGTACAAGAAAGGAAGAAAGTTATGAGGACATTAACATTGACCTACCAAGCATCCAGGCTCACACAACCGCAGAGATCTGAGAAGAAAAGGAATCCATAACAGAACTAGGAGGTCTGGGGCAAGGGTCAAAAGGATGGACAGACATGAAAATCTGGAGGAAATTCTGAGAAGGAAAAGATCTCCTCAGGCACGGGGAAGGTAGAGTTTGATTTAATGAAGAAAATGTTTCTTGAGCATCCTTGACTATATTTTCTTCTACAGTGTCTTACCCATTCACATGCCAGATGACTTCCCAATCTGGATGTCTACCTAGAAACTTCATAGTTTTCACTTGTGATCCATCTCCACTGGGATATCCCACAGGCCCTCAATGTCAACATGGCCAGGCTTGAGTTCCTTGTCTTCCTCCTCGGCATATCCCTAGCTTCCCACAGCAAAAATCTAGGAATCACCTTCAACAACTTTCTCCCTTTTACCCTCTCATTCAATGAAGAAAAAAAGAAAGAAAACACAGAATACATAGGTTTAAAGAAAAGAAGGAAGGGAAAGAGAAGGACTTAGGTGTAGAGCCCTAAACACCAAATTCTGAATGGACGTTTACTGCATCCAAGAGGTGGCCTTGCAGCTATAAATGCCTGGTCCCTCTCCAAAACATAGGACAGTTCTGAAGGGTCCCTTCTGCTTTACATCCACTCCCACCCATGGGATCAGCTAAGACCCTGTGGTGACTGCAGGGTCACCTGCAACTTTTCTCTGTGTCCCCACCATCATTGACCCTGAGAGCATTCCCCAGGCAAACCCCTGCAGCCAAATCTCCATCTCAGAGTCTGCTTCCAGGGAAGCCAGTGTTCAAAGAATTGTCCTAATTACAAAATGTAAGAAAAGGAAATCTCAGCCTGTACTTGAGATAGTCAAAAGTGCTCGAAGTGCTCAAATTAAGGCACTTTCAATTGTACAAGGAAATAACTTTTTTTTCCTTCTGAACAATCAAGTTACAAAATAGTTTTGTAAAAATAGCATGAACACCAAGCCAGATCTTGTGCAGCATCCCGTACTGGCTTTACAACAAGGGCTTGAAATGACTTCTTATAATACCATGGACTCTCTCAACTTTTTACCACTTGGCTTAAATGTTAACAACCTATTGTCTGATTTTTATGGACTTTAAACACGGTTGCCAACCCTCCTGGAAAAGATCTGGTTTTTGTCAGCAATTCAAGCATGAGTATTAGGATTTGAAAACAAATAAAAAGACCTAGCAAGCTCATGGGACTCATCCTTCTAGAGGAAAATGATTCCCATGTCTATACATGCTCCCATAAGCACATGTGTACCCACATTTCTCCTATCCCAGGTGTATTCACAATTCACAATACAAACAGATGTATTCTGTTTAGGGATGGAGTAATCGTGTCTTATTTCAATAAAATGATTTTGTGCCACTATTTGACTGAGTCATGGAGCCATGAATTTGAATTCCAGGTTGCCCAATAGGCTGGGAACTCTGGTGAGTTGCAGGAAAGAATTCTAAAGATATTTAGGAATTTCCCCAAAAATTGTGAACTTAGAGAAAAATGAGAAAACTTCATAGTGAGTTCAGGAAAAAAAGACTGAAGCATAGGAAATATGATCAGAAGAGAGCTGAGTTCACTTCAGGGAAATTCCAAGAGCCTTAAGAAGTCACTGAGCTTGGTAACAGCAACACAGGGAAGACATTCTGCAAAAAGCATCTTGCTCTCTGAATCAAGTCTGGAAGAGTCCTCAGAGAAAGATTTCTCATGCTAAATAAAGCTGGAAACAGCTTATAGAAGCTGGATCTCTGATTCAATATTGGAATTTTTTCCCCTTATATTATATTAAGTATATTGACTGACTGTTTAACTTAAAAAAAGAAATGATGTACCCAATAACATAATGCTGGCTCAGTGCTTTGAGATGATCTCCAACACACAGGATCTCAGGAAAATACAGGCTAGGCTGGAGTATATGAAAATTTCTCCCTCCTCACCTTTCTGATTATACAAATGAGGTCTTCATTGGTTTCCAACTATTATGCACTCTCCCTATGATGTAGGACACGATAACTACATAAGGTCCTTCTTGTTACTGAGGGACAAACCAATGAAATTGGCTATTGACTAGTGATGCTTTCAAAGAAAGATTTTGATCAAAAGGGGAACATATGAAAATTAGTAAAAGGAAACCTTACTTGGAATGGAGTCAGGCGGCAGACGGGGGAGTTCTCATGCCCTTCAGTGCTTCAGCAAATGCAGACCCAACAGAAAGAGAGGAACCTTGCATGTGGATACGACTTTACTATCCCAGCAGGAGGAAAGAAGATTTCTTCCTCCCCTGACAACAACCCAGCCAATGTGGTACAGAGAATCTTGGCTGAAGAGGACAAAATGAGCAAGTGGTATGTCATTAACAGATGGGGGAAGGGCAATGCTTCAGGGACCTGGCACGGGGTAAAGAATCCCTGAAGACCATACATGGAGGTGGGGAAAACTCCTCCAACTATCCCCTGAGTTAGAGACAGGGCCAGTTGAGAGAAGGGGAGATGTCCTGGCCTACCTAAAGTCAGTCACAGGACCACACATCTCACCAGTCACTCATTTGTATGAATAAAAGCCCCACTGCAATTATAAATTTCAAGATACAAGAGGCATAGATACCTGTGCAGAGAGATAGACCTGTCCATGTTACAGATGGGTTTTCTTCCTAGTCAGAGGATCTTTACAGCTAGCTCAGACATGGTGACTTCCCCATACTCTTGAGATGGCCTTGCCAGGCACTGGGGGTAGGATAGTGCTCTTGGTTATACAGAGTCTCTCAGAATAGTAAGGCAGGCAGACAGAAAACAATCTATTAAAGGCCGGATCGTGTCCTCTAAAATCACATGTTGAAGTCCTAACCTCTGGTACCTCAGAATATGACTGTCTTTGAAGATAGGAACTTAAAAGGAGTACTTAAGGTAAAATGAGGTCACAGGTGTGGGCCCTAATCCAGTATGACTGGTGTCCTAATAAGAGCAGTACATTAGGGCACAGACACACACAGAAGGAAGACCCTGTGATGACCCAGGGAGAAGAAGGCATCTGCAAGCCAAGGAGAGTGGCCTCAGAAGAACTAACCCTACCAGCATCTTGCTCTTGAACTTCTAGCCTCCAGAACTGTGAACAAGCAAATTTTTATTGTCTAAGCCCCCCAGTTTGTGGTACTTTGTTATGGCTGTCCATGCAGACTAATATACTATCTACTGAGATCATAGTTTTAAGAGACTCCTAAGTGTCCTCATAGTGGAAGGACTGGGTCTCTGTCATTTATGCTGTTCCCCCCGAGCTAAATCTGGTGCCTGGCTTACAAGATACTCAACTGGCTTGTAGGGTAAGTGAATGACTTGGGAAAAATCCTTTATGGGACTGAAACTTTCCAGGTGGTCTCACTTGCTCAGCTAGAGAGTCTTATCTGGGTGGCTGCCAGGAGTTTTGCTCTGTCACAAGAGGTTATAAAAGCACAGCAGTAGTACCCTGTCAATGACAACAAGCCTCTCTGGGTGGGGGTCATGGTTGGAGGACACAAACTCTTTTTAGTTTACTTCTTTCAGTCCTCAGCATGACTGCGTTGGGCAGGTTCATGCTTTGTTAATATTTCTTTTCACGAAAATAATTGTAATATTGCCATGGGCTGGTACCATGTTTAGTAATAGGTCTATGCAAATGTTTCCTTTAGGTACTCATTACTCTAGGACTGATCCCATTTTATCCCTCCTCACTTCTGTTGATGGTATCTCCATTCTCCCATAGCTCAGACACAAGCCCTTGAAGTCATAGCTGATTCTTTCTTATACTTGAATCCCTAAGTCTAATCAATAACAATATCCCCTCCATTTTATCTTTCACTCTTTCCCTTTCCATGCCCGCCATTATCACAATCCAGCCCTTGTCTCATGACATTGGAATCTTCTCTGGTCTTCCTGCCGCTAACCTTGACTCCATTGTATGATGTGCTCTGCTGCCAGACTCACCCTTATCAAGCCTCAAAAGCTCTTCCTAGGGGCCCTGGGGAGATAGTAAAGAAGGTTATTCTTACTCATTTTATGCCTAGGAGCAGTGGCTAAAACATTTGTAGGAGGAGAAAACATGGGAGGCCAATAAAATGGCTAGAAATATTTGCTACCTTAATCTACCACCATGGCTGGGAGGTCTTCTGGAATCAGAAACCACATTTCCAGCTGCTATGCTATCAAATACGCAGAGCAAGATTCACCTTAGGTTGTTGGACACAAGAACTCAGCTTTTACAACATACCAGAGTTCATATGTAAACTATTAATTACACCATCTTTCCCATGTGTTTATTTTTGCAAGAACTGTTATAAGATGGGGTGGGGTCAGGGGTAGGGGGTGACATGTGGAGGCCAGAGGGACTTGGGGAAAGAAGACTGCTCCCGGGAACACTGAGTAATGGCCAAGAACTATAATTCTAACCTTCGCCCTACATGGTTCAGTGGTTTGTGGGCTGGAAGAAGGAAAGTGACATCTGTGATTTAGTCCATATGAAACGGTTGACCTCCCCAGCTTCATGCTTCAACAGGCTCAGTGTGGGGCTGAGGCCAGCAAGCAGAGCAGGAAGCGCAGAGCAGAGGAATGTTGACAGAAGAAACATTCATATGTTCTCTGGATGCTAATTACAAAAAGCCTACCCTCCTACAGACTGTTTTGTGATAGATTTTCTGCTTATGTAAATTTATGAAACAAATTAATCCATTTGGTACGGTTAGCCATGGAAGGATGATTTCCTGAACAACACTGGCACAGTGCAAACACCTTCCACTGCCCTGGATTTTTCCATATCTATACATGTGTCATAGGCGTTTCCATAGCAGAACCCCATAAGGGCCAGCTCACCACACCCACTCTGAGCCTAGGATTTCCATGCCTGACATGCGAAGGCAATTTGGAATTAATAAAGGACTTGTAAAAAACAGAAATTGATTTTCTTATTAATCATTACAAGTCTAGACAGAGGCAAACTCTCCTTGACATGTCCACCATGCAGTCTGGATTTACTCCCCCACGCTGCCTCCCCTGACCCTACCACACTGGAAATTTGAAAATCCTGTCCCTAGATACCCACTGCCTTAGAATCCTGAGAGCTGAAACTTTGAGGGAGAGCACAGAAAGATCATCTCCAAGAGGATCCAGCTTGGCTCATCATTCTCCATCTCTTCCAGCATACATGATATGTATTTGAAGTATTGCTCTCTTGGAGCGCCTGGGTGGCTCAGTCATTAAGCCTCTCTGCCTTCGGCTCGGGTCATGATCCTGGGGTCCTGGGACTGAGTCCCACATCAGGCTCCCTACTTGGCAGGAAGCCTGCTTTTCCCTCTTCCACTCCCCCTGCTTGTGTTCCCTCTCTCACTGTGTCTCCCTCTGTCAAATAAATAAACTAAACCTTTAAAAATATATAAAAATTGCTCTTTTAAGCATTATTACTCTATTAATCTAACAAAGATTAATATTTCTTTTTTTTAAAGATTCATTAGGAGTCATTATTTGAGAGACAGAGAGCATGAGTGGTGGTGGAGGGACAGAAGGAAGAAAGATAATCAGACTCCCGCTGAGCAGAGATTCCAACTTGGGGCTCGATTCCAGGACCCCAAGATCATGACCTGAGCCAAAGGCAGATGCTTAACCAACTGAGTCATCCAGGCACCCCACATTAGTATATCTTTAACTAGTTGATTACTCATTTTAATCGACTATGATTGACACACTCACACAACACAATGTGTGTGTTGGTGACAGTGGTATGCTGGCAAAATGACTCTTCAGAAAAAAAAGAGGAGAAGAAGGAGGAGGAGGAGGAAGAAGAGGAGGAGAAGGAGGATGAAGAAGAAGGAGGAGGAGGACGACGACGAGAAGGGAAAGAAGAAGAAAGAAGAAAAAGAAGGAGGAGGAGGAGGAGAAAAAAAAGAAGAGAAAGAAGAAGAAAAGAAAGTTCTGATTTACAGTGTTTGCAGATTCTTACCATGTAAAACAGCATGACCATGGCCAATTTGAAGCTACGATCCTGATATTACTAAAGCACCAAACAAAGACCTGGAAAGACGTGCATACCCCTGACTCAAGCCAAGCTCAAGCTCAAGCTGGCTCAGCACACTACCAGTTGGGTCTAAGCTAACAAATGTCAAGGTTGGCCTGAATATGTTTAAATTCCTATATTATGGCTTTGTTTTTTATTTTCACCTTAGGACACCCCAAAATTTGTGACAGGTAAAGCCTGACAATAGACAGACATATATTTTGAAACTGAAGTTCCATGGACTGGAGAATAAGAGGCAAGATATTAAGACCATATTGGGGTCCATTCATTTGGCTCTTCTCTTGCAGCTCAGAGAACAATGGAAGTAGGCAAACCATGAAGTCCTGCTTCTCACATTAAGCCAGTTGACCTCTTAGCTGGACTGGCAGCCCCATTTCCAACTCCTATCGAGCTACGTTCCAGGAACCCAGCTCAACCCATAATCCATGATAGGCATTCAATAAATGTTAATCAAATATGAATGTATTCTGAAACAGGGTCTTGAATTCTAACCATTAGGACACTTTACAGTTTCTGTTCTGATCAAAGACAAGCAGATGCAATAGGCTGTGGGCCAACTGAGTGGAAAAAACAAAGTAATGAATTATATACCCAGCAAGCAAAATAAACACTGTCCTCTCCAGTGATGCCTGGACTCATTCTTGCTGATGCTCTGGGGTTAGACCAAGTTTACCAACAGCAGATTCTGGGAAGTCTATAAATAGACTTTCTTCAGGGAAGGTAAGTCCAGTTATTAAAAACCACATTCAGAAACGTCATCTCTACTGACAAGTAGTTGTCCCTGAGTACCTACCTAGGAAGGAAGCTGTACAAACAGCCCAGAATACTTGTATAGCTCATTTCTCCCACCTTGAAACACAGACTCCTGCTTTCCTGCCATTGATGTAGATCAAATGAAATAATATATGCAGGGTACCTGGGACTATGCCTGGATCATAGTAGAAGTTCAGTAATAATAGATGTTAGGTTCATAATTAAACTCTTTCAAGCCTCCACATTCTCTTCTTATCCCTTCTCATTTTTTCAAATGGACTCCATTCCAGTAAAAACATGTCTCTAAAGTTGATCAGAAGTATGATTCTGCCTCCCCATCTCTGAGGTGTGCAGGAATTGTTATGTGGTATGATTCCAAGCAGCTCAAGCTATAGGTGGTAAGTAGAATTCCATCTTAGCTGGCCAAAAATGTTGAAGGGTCACAATTTCAACATTGTTGCCTTTTAGGCTATCGTAGACAGCGTAATGGCTCCCTAAAGATCCCCCATCCTAATCCCCAGAATTTATGCCTATGTTGTCTTATATGGCAAAAGAGACATTAAAGGTGTGATTAAGTTAAGCATCTTGAATTGGGTCGATTATCTTAAATTATCTGGTGAGACCAATGTAATCATCAGGGTCTTTACGAGAGGAGGACAAGAGGGTCTGTATCAGAGAGAGGTCATGATGAAGCAGAGTTCAGAGGGTGCACTATGAGCTCAGGGGTGCTGGAAGCTTCTAGACAGTGAAAGAGGAAAGGAATGATTCTCCCCTGGCATCGCCAGGAGGAGCCAGCCCTGTGACACTTTGACTTTAGCCCAATGAGACAGATGTTAGGCTTTTGACCTTCAGAATAATAACACATTGTTTTAAGCCACTAAGTCTGTGGTAATTGATGACAGCACCCACAGAAGTCTATGCCTAGACCATCAGTGGAGCATGGGCCTCAGAAGGGAGGCAATGCTCCCTCTCCAAAACCCATATGTGAGAGCCAAGGATACAGTCTCCTTGGCTTATGATTATGTCACTTCCTCTGGTGAGATTTCTTTGGTGCAAGAAAGTACTGTTCGCCAATGGGACCTCAGAACTTCCAGGACCACCATTTAAGTCAGGGAATGTAAAAGAAAGAAGACCAGTAGGTAGGCATTTAATGTGTAGAAAAGTCACAAGCTGTCAGTATTGTTGAACTCAGGTGATGTGTGTATATACAGATTTTTTAATTTAGAAAGTTTCTAAGTGATGACATTTAAGTGGATCAAAGAAGTCAAGTAAAGGGTTTTTCAAGTAAATATTAGAGATGAACTAAAAATGATGACATCAACTGAATGATGGCCTCATTTTCCAAGAAGGACTAAAAGTTCCAGCTTAGAACACAGTAAGGCTGTTGTAGACAAATAGGAACTACTCCTTAAGAAACAGTCCTCTTCTCCCAGCAGCTCCTCCTGGAGTCATTCTGTGGCCTCCCTGTGTCAGCTAGACCCACCCACCATGTATGAACCACATTTGTGAAATCCAGGAGGACATAGGTCATTGGAGAGTGTCCTATGTGTGCTCTTGAGTTGGTAGAGAAACCTGAAGAAAGCAGAGGGGAAAACAGAGGTTGCTGGCCAGTTGGTGAAGCCCCGGACTCCCGTTTGGTTCATATTGTTCCATTTTACAGAAGGCCCCTGCTGTCCTCACTCTTAGCAAAATGCTTTCCAAACAGAACTGCTAACTGAAAGCCTTTTAGCAGACTTTATCTAGTATTTTTCAATTGTGCTGTTTCAAAAAGCATATGGAAAGACAATCATGAACGATTTTCTTATGCATGTGTGTGCATATATATAGGGTGTAATATATACACACACAACAGAGCAGAAAACAGATGATGGTCTGAGTGGACCCAGTGAGCTTCCTGAATTAAGTCTTCTTACAACCAAACTATCCTGGACCGGTGAATGGCTAATCTGTCTCATGTGTGTGTTCCTAGGATAGTGCACCTCATTTTGGGTATTCTGGCACAAGGTTTTGAAAACTGAAATGTGCAAAGGAATCACCCTAGAATCGTGTTGAAAGGTGGGTTCTGATTCAGTGCATCCAGGGTGGGGCTGAGATTCAGCATCCAGGGATGCTGATGCTGCTGGTCCATGGACCAACTGGGGGTTGCAAGCACCCAGACCACTGTCAGACAGGTAGTGGGTCATACATTCTAACTTAGGATCAGAACATATAGGCCGCGCAAGTAGGTGGTCCTCAGACGAGTAAGTCATCAGCTTTCCAAAGCTAGGACCAAGATAGGCCCAAGATCAGACAGTAGACTTCAAAACCAGATTGGATAACTGGTGGTCAACGTCCTAGGGCTCTAGGGGCTGAAGACAGTTCCTTGAAACTCACTGCTCTCGACACTGGAACACTTAGGAGGTGTAATGCGAGGCACATCAGCTCCCCTCTTCTTTACTGCTTTTCACCATAAATGGAAAGACTTCCCCAAAGAGGTCCCCAGGGACCTCACGGCAGTGTGGTCACTGCTCTTATCACTGATATTACAGTAAGTGCTGTGATGCCAACGAGCTGGAATGTTTGCTCCAAAGACCAGGATGTCCAGTTCTTTGTGATTGCCCTTCAACAAGAACCTCTGGAATTTTGAAACTGACACACTTATTTAAAAAAAAAAAAATTAAATACGAGGTGATCAGCCAAAATCCAAGGGAATTTCCCACCCTGAATTGTGTGAGCCAAAACTAACCAAACCACTTGGTTGTGTTTTCTTTTTTTATTGCTGGCATGCAAACAATACAAGCATTGTAGTTTATGCTGGAGATATGGTATCACCCCTAACCAAGACAAAAGATCAGAACAGCCTTTGTTTTAGGACTCTCTGTTCTGTGGCCAGAGAGTGCATGAAGGATTTCTACTTGCAAGTCATTGGAGGGCAAATCAGATTCCTTGAAGTCCCTAGCAGACTTGTTACTGTAACCACAACATGAATAAGGACTTGTCATCCCGATGTCATCTTTGCCGTGGCTCCTCTGCACTTTCAGCCGCAAGAAGGCATTGCCCGTGGTGGGGCTTTCCCTTCTTGCTGAGAAGACAGGAGGCAGATCTCTGCCACCATATGCCTCTGGGTTTCTTACCTGTTTCTCAGGGACATTCAGCAATTCTGAATCTCAAAATCCAATTTTTTTTAATTCTTTTTTTTTTTTTTTTTAGATTTTATTTATTGATTTGACAGAAAGAAACCACAAGTAGACAGAGAGACAGGCGGTGGGGGGTGGGGGAAGCAGGCTCCCCACAGAGCAGAGATCCCGATGCGGGGCTCAATTCCAGAACCGTGAGACCATGTATGACCCGAGCTGAAGGAAGAGGCTTCAACCCACTGAGCCACCCAGGTGCCCCACAAAATCCGATTTTTAACACATTTTGGAAATCATCAAGCCCAGTCTCTTCTACGTACAGATGAGAAACTCATGACCTTTAGGAATAAAGTGCCCAAGGACATCCAGCAGTCTGTGGCAGAGCCCGAAGCAGAATTCTGTCTTTGGATCCCAAGCCTATGCTGAGTCCACTTCTGCCAGGCAATGGCTGTCACTGAAACCCTATCCCACACAGGAACAGTCTGGTTCCTTAAAGTGAAAAGCCTGACCTACCAGGGGCACTTTATAAATGCTTCATTTTAGAAGCAGAGGAGATGATGATGCTGGCCCTCAAGCAGCTTTAACTGTGGAAAAGCAAAAGGATAAGCTAGCACGTCAAGCACTTACCACAGGCTCAACACTTTGCACGTGTTCTCTCATTTAATCCTGGTGGCATCTCTTGAACACAGACACTACTATGAAGCCCATTTTATGCTTTCAGGAACACAGATGCCAAGTGATTATCACATCCAAGATCTCAAATCTATGTAGTGGCTTCAAAAGTCCTCTGCTCTTGAGCCAGGCTTGCAGACTTGTTGTCTTTCCATGGCCTCAAGCTCTACGCCTTACCACACTTCTCTTGGGGTCCATCCAGAAAGGAACTGGTTGAAAACTCTTCTAGGAGATTTTTTTCTAACTGTGGCTATTCATTGGCTAGGGCTGCCAGAACAAAAGTACCACAGACTGGAAAGGCTTAAGCAACAGAAATGTAGTCCCTCATTGTTCTAGAGTCTGGGAGTCTACCACCAAGATGGTGGCATGTTTGGTTTCTCCTGAGATCCCTCCCCCAGCTTACAGGTGGCCAATTGGCGGTGTTCTCATATTCACTGTGTCCAGTCTGAGTTGTCTGTGTTCTAATGTCCTCTTCTTTGAGGACACCAGTCACATTGGATTGGTGCCCATCCTCATTTTAATTTAATTACGTCTTTAAAGACTATTATTCCAAAGGGTCACATTCTGAGATACCAGGGGTTAGGACTTCAGTGTATCAATTTGGGGTGGGTGCAGTTCTGCCCATAACACCCAGACACATGGGGGTCTCCTCTGAAACAATTCTGAAATCCACAGGTACAAACATAATGGACAAAAGTTAGGGGGACAGGGGAAGAGCAGGGGGCATAGTTTCTGCCTAGAAAGATGCATAGATTTCTTTTCAAATGCCTTTCCGTGATCCCTTTTGCCCCCTTGAATGATTTTACTACTTGGTCATTCCTTGCACTATCCATATTCTCCGATGAGCACTTTATACAGTGTGTCCCTGCTCAGAATCACCACGTACCCACTCTGTAGGTTGTGCTCTGCTCTAAGACACTCAGGGCAGGGGTGAAAGATGGCTGAATCCAGCCCTGAATCTACTTGCCAAGGCAGAGGACACAGGACTGCACTTCCTAAGAATGGGATGTCTTTTTCTTGATGCAAAAAAAAAGCATATTTTTCTAATTGGTCTTCCCAGATGAGTACTTTCTCTAATTGGCCCAAAATCTTCATCTGGGCTCACAGGGCCCTGTCCTTGTCCCCTCCTCACCCCTCCCCCTAACCCACAGTGCTCTGAAATTTGACTTTGTTCTAGAGCTGCTCTCTCCCAATCTCCTTTCACTCACCCATTCTGTCTGGTGGCTTGCTCTCAGGCTCTGTTCCACATTATAGGACATGGCACACCTTTCAGGCTTCAACACTCTTGACCTTCTGGTGTCCCCAGTGTCTCCCTCCTGCTTCCTCTCCTACCTCTGAGATAAGTGTGCTGACTTCTCTGCCATTCTCTCTAGACTTCATCTTGGAAATCCCAGCCACACTCCCTTCTTCACCTCAACTATGAGGGACACTTACAGATTGATATGTATCTATGGTCTCCCTTCCCTTCTGGATCAGACCTATTCGAGAAACATAACAGGCTGCTTATGGCAAATACCCATCCACTCCTCATCTACCTACCAATCAACACCTCATCTTCCTAGACAGAAAAGTGCCTATGCTCTGTCTCAGTTCATCAAAATCCAATTTCTTTCCAGCTCAAACCTTCTTTCATCCATAAAATGTTCCCTGAACTGCCCCCCCTGTTTCTGAAACAATGGCCTGCATCACTTCTTTAACATCCATCATTTGTGACTTCATGCTGAAATTGCTTCCCATGTCTGTAGATATGAAGAGAGACAGATAAAAACAGAAAGGAAATAAGTGGGCTGTGGGGGAGAGAGATGGGGGGAGGAATATTCCATCTTTGTTAAGTGCATCCTTGAGGGCGGGAGTCTCTGCCTTGCATCTTTGGGTGTTCAATAACACCTCATGTGGTTACTCATAGAGAGAGAAAATTCCTTACATTTATTCCCAGGAAGATAAGGCTGGGTCAGGAATGGCAGTTGAAGTAGTCTATGCAAATTTCAACTACTGGGATTTATTCCTGTCTTTATTTCTCAACACCTTCATGGCCCAACTATTTCTCCTGCTACACCAAAATATATCAAGTCAAACTTTTAAGTTGACTCTAAACTCTATATGTTGCTAAATTTTTCTGATTCCACCACCTCCTTCTATTATTTATAATCTCAATAAGGGAAAAGACTACAAGCATCTTCCAGGAGCAAACACACAAGAGCTTTAATCCTCTATCCCTGGCTGTTCTCCTCTGTGATCTCTCTTCCTCAGCTACTTTCCCCTCCAAGTTCCACCACTTCCTCTCCTATCTTTTTTCTTTTGGTCTTCTAGCTCAAATGTAACATATTTCTTGTTCACATTACAGTGCTGAGAAACAAGTTCTTTCCAGGGCATTTCTGCTCCACATGGAGACTGAAATCTGGAAAAGAGCTATTGGAAGGAACTGATGTCATGGGTGAAATGACTAGACATCATTCCTGACACTTTTTTCTCCCTTGTGTAGACCCCGCTTTTTATCGGGTAACATGTTCCATCTGCCTGCAGGATTTCCTTTAATGTGTCTTGCACAGTCTACAAGCGATGAATTCTTTCAACTTCCACATATCTGACAGAGTCTCCATTTTACATTTGGCTTTGAAAGTTATTATTGCTGGTAGAGAATTCTAGATGGGTAATTGTTTGTTTGTTTGTTTGTTTGTTTTTCTTTCAGAACTTTACCATGTAGCTCCACCATCTTGTAACATGCATTGTTTCCAAAGAGGAGTCTTCTAAAATTCGTATCTTTGTTCCTTTGTATATGTATGTTTTTCCTTTGGTCACAGCCTAGATTTTCTCCTCACCATGATTTTTTTTTTAATTTTAATCTAAATATTATAATCTATAGGTAGGTTCCCTGCTCAGCAGGGAGCCCACTTCTCCCTCTCTGCTCTTTCCCTGCGTGTGCTCTCTCTGCCTCTCTCTCTCAAATAAATAAATAAAATCTCTAAAAATAAATAAGGAAGGAAGGAAATAAATAAATAAATTTAAAAATTTGTCATGAACTTTATCCTCACCACCGTTCTTACCCTATTGAATTTGATTATGATATGCCTTGGAGTAATCGAAGACATTTTTTCACATTTCTTCTCCTTGATTTTTGTTCCATTTCTTAGGTCTGTGAGCTTAAGGTTTTCTACAATTTTAGAAATTTTTGGCCATTTTTTTGGACCCCTCTTACAGCTTCATTTACACGTATATATGAAATTATGACTGGTTCACCCAGAGCACACTGATATTTGGTTGACGTTTGTTTACCATTTTTCTTCTGCATGTTCCATTTTGAGTAGTGTTTACTGCTGAGTCCTCAAGTTCACTAATATTTTCCTTCATCATGTCTAAGCTCCTATTAATGCCATCCAGTGTAATCCTATCTCAGACATGGCATTTTCATACTTAACTAGTTGACTCAGGTCTTTATTTTTTTAATTTTAAATTAAATGTCATGTTTTTCCTCCATATGCTCATAATTTCCTCCATCGTTTTAAATATGGAATAAATTTCTAGGGGGTGTTTTACTATCTCTTACATTTTTCACATGGTGAGCCAATACTACAAGGCCCTGTCACTCTTTACCCAGGCAATTGTTCAGGAATGTTCTTAGAGCTGTTCCCCTTGAGAAATGAGGCAACACCTCTCCCTGAATAAGGGCCAAATTAACTTACTGTTTGTAGTGGATTCCCTCAAGGTCAGGGTCACTTAAAAACGCAAACACACTGAGTGGCATTCATCTGGGCCACATTGTGTTTCTCTGGTGAGAAGGGGCATATGTTAGTGGCATTGCCGGAAGTACCAGAATTCTTTTTCTCAGATTCAAGAAGCTCGTAGCTTCTGCTGGCTTCCAGAAAACACTAACACACTACTTTGCTAACTTGTATATACGGTAAACATCAACCCCAGGCCCAGAAGAATACAACAGTGAAAACTGAATAAAAAAGTGATCAAAATCTCAAATGAGGGGCACCTGCGTGGCTCAGTCAGCTAATAGCCTGACTCTTGATTTTGGCTCAAGTCATGATCTCAGGATCGTGAAATGGAGCCCCATGTTGGGCTTTGCACTGGGCATGGAGCCTGCTTAAGATTCTCTCTCTCTATCTCTCTCTCTCCCTCTCGGACCCTCCCTCAACTCAAAAAAATTAAATAAAATAAAAATCTCAAACAAAGCTCAGGTGAGTATATGCACACACTTTGTTTATTTAATATAAACTTTTAAAACCAAAGGGCTTCAGAGTAAATGCATTCCCCCTCTCAGTGGCACTGGCTGAACCACTGTCATTTGGTAAATATTACATTTTACAACTGCTCATTTGCACTCACAGAAAGCAAATCAGGATTGGCTGTATACTTGTCCATCCATCCATCTTTCCTATGTTGACTCTCTGTAGAAGTGATTTCTTAGGCCTAGGTAAATCCTTCAATTACCTATGCACTCTGGGAATCCCCCCATTAGTGCTTTGGGCCTGAGGGCAGTTGTATGACTGACATGGAACCCTCTGAGACAGAGAAGCTGGAGATAGGAAAAATGGGAGCAGAATCTAATGGTCAGCAGCCTGAAAAGGCAGAAGAAAAAGGTGAAAATGAAGCAGGTGAAGATGATAAGGCACAAGATGGAGAAAGCAGAAAAAACAATAGCGAGAAGGAGCAGGAGCGTGAAGTCGGGAGAATACAGAATCAGGAGGAGGGACATGGAACTCACCAGAGGGTGATCTTGGGAAGAAGAAAGCAGAACATGTCATTTCTAAGGCACAAGTAGTGCCTCGGCTGCTCCCAAACCCAATGCCCAGTTGCCATGGAGGGTAGGAAGTTCAAGTCTCTGGTTGTTCTCCTGCTTGAGACAGAAATGAAGAACGAGGGGATCAGACTTGGACATTCTGAGGTGCGTGGGGGTGGGGCTTTAGAACGATGGCTTTAGGTGGCCGTTGTTCACTGAATGCCAGAACTTGAATGTGGAACAAGGCAATAACCTGAGCTCAGCGGCCAGTGGAACAGTGAGAGCATGGACGGGGGCACCTATGCTCAGGGCGATCTGGCCTGGCACCTGCCATGATGCCTCCTCAGTAACCCCTCCCTCCCCGCTGATGCATGACCACCAGATACCACCACGTCCTGCTCCCTGGCCCACTCAGCTATCTGGTCCCATGATGCTTGGGCAGCCCCTTCCTGGCCCCAAGACTACCATTACTCTGTAGCCTTCTGGAAGTAGTCCCATCCCTTTCGGTGTTCCTCCAAGACCAGGAAACATCTCGTAACCCTAAGTAATGCCCCACCACAGCCCCTGACAGCATGTGTCCTGAACTCATTTGTTTGGGCCTGTAGTTCAGAAGCCGCAGACCCTTCCAGGACTGTCCAACCTGCTAGCAGCTGCCTTGAGGGAGGCTCTCCGGCCCTGGGAGAGACACTCCATCAGCAAACAGTTATCACTCACCTATGTGTGTCCAGCCAGATTAAGCACCATGAGAGTTAAGAAAGGAAGACACAGAACTCATCCAGGAATGAGCTTATCATTGAAGTAAAGAAATAAAATTAAGAGAAAACCATTAAAATACAATGAAATGGGGGTGCCTGGGTGGTTCAGTGGACTAAAGCCTCTGCCTTCACTTCAGGTCATGATCCCAGGGTCCTGGAATCGAGCCCCGCATCGGGCTCTCTGCTCAGTGGGGAGCCTGCTTCCTCCTCTCTCTCTCTCTTTCTCCCTCTCCCTCTGCCTGCCTCTCTGTCTAGTTGTGATCTCTGCCTGTCAAATAAATAAATGAAATCTTTTTAAAAAATACAATGAAATGTTTAAAAAGACAAGGAAACCAAACATAATTAGTTTCTGGGGGGAATAAAAGGTCAAAGGTCAATGCAGTTGGAGCTAGGTATATACTGAGCCAGGATCATTTGTTTATGCCCCAGTGGGACTTTTCAGGGGGCCAGTGTATCTCTGAGTATCTCTGAGCCCTGGAGAGCTGGTGCATTAGGAAATCAACAGCAGGCCAAAGTCATCAAAGATCTACATTCATCATAAGGTCTGAAGCTGGCCATTGGCAAGAATGTAGGATTCTCTTCCCAGGCCTCCTGATGGACTGTTGGCTCTCCTTAGCAAAGCTGTGCTAGCTGCACGGCTCCCCCAAAGCTTCCATTCAGATCTCCTGTTTTTCTCTGTTGTCTTGAACATTTCATCCCGCATTCTGCACAGAAACAGATATAATACCATCATCCAGACCCCTATCTATGAGGACTCTAGTGATGTGTTTTTCTGAAGCCTCAGCCAGGCAAAGCAAAGATTCATCATTGTGTTATGTCTTTTTTCTGCTGGGGGTGGGGGGGTCTCACTAGTCATTTCAACAAGTAGCTCCAATCTGTATAGAATCTCCTATTGCTTGACAAATTGTAGATGCTATGCCTACCCTTCCCATTCATGCAACACTCTTCCTTAGGGCTAAGTTTCTGGCCATGGTAACCATGAGCCGAACAAGCCAGAAACGACACAGAATTCATGATCCCAGGAACAGACTTCCACTCATGACAGATGGAAATTTGAAAGACATACACTCCAGCTTCCTCGGTCTTCATCTGGGGTGACTGTGGGATACCACTGTCTCCTGGAGGTCCCAGCAGGATCGAGCTCTAGTTCCCCACAGTGGTAACTAGTTTGATAGCACAATGTTAATTGGCCTCCTTCTCTCTCTCCTTCTCTCCATCTCTCCCCTCCACACCTCTCCCCTTACGGGGGTTTTCAGGGATCATCTTCCAAATACATTATTTCAACTCAAATCTTTATGTCAGGGCACACTTCTGGGGAAATGCAAACACAGACAATCACTAAAATGAAATCCTAACTAAATGTGACGTAAACCCTAGGAGACCTGAACCAGACAAATCTATGACCGGGGTTGAGTCTAACGACCACATTAGGTGTTTCTGCAGACATGTATATTTACCCCCAGCTCCCTCTTCAGTGGGGCCCAGGGCAAAATGGGGTTTAAAAACAAGGTGACTGGGGTACCTGGAAGGCTCTGTTGGTCAGGCATCTGCCTTTGGCTCAGGTCATGATCCCAAGGTCCTGGGATCAAGCCCCATGTCAGGCTCTCTGCTCAGTGGGATCCTGCTTCTCCCTCTCCCTGCTGCTCCTCCTGCTTGTGCTGTCTCTCTTTCTATGCCAAATAAATAAATAAAATCTTAAAAAAAATAAATAAAAGCAAGGGAACTAATGCTGTCAAAGGTACTATAATATGGGGGGACCGAGGTGGCTCAGTCCGTTAGGTATCCAACATTTGATTTCAGCTCAGGTCTGAAATCAGACCTGATTTCTGTGTCGGGCCTCACTCCCGGGGAGGAATCAGCTTGAGAGTCTCTGTCTCTGCTCCTCCCCGCTGTCCATGGTTTTTTTCCTCTCTCTCTCTAAAAAAATAAAATAAAATAAAATCTTTTAAAAAATAAATAAAATAGATAAAATAAAATTTTAAAATGAATTTAAAAACAGCTATACCTTCGATTCTAACTTATGATTAATATTTTTCAACATTTGAGAAATCCTCCTTTTTTTTAAAGTTTGAGTTTCAATATTCTCCATATAATTATTGTCTACCCTGATAAACAAAGTCAATGAAGAATTGTTTTTTTTTTTTATTTCTTTTCAGTGTAACAGAATTTATTGTTTATGCACCACATCCTGTGCTCCATGCAATATGTGCCCTCCGTAATACCCACCACCAGACTCCCCTAACCTCCCACCCCCTGCCCCTTCAAAACCCTCAGATTGTTTTTCAGAGGCCATAGTCTCTCATGGTTCATCTCCATGATGATGAACTCCATGATGGAGATGAACCATGAGAGACTATGGACTCTGAAAAAATGACACATTTTAATTATTAGCATGAATTTTACCATTTTTCTTTACAGGTGCAATGCCAGTTTTATTTTTTTTCCAATGCCAGTTTTAAATGCAAATCTAAGAATATGTAACTCATGCAGAATCACTGAAATTATATAATTCATATTTTGTAGTTCATTTTATTCTTACCAAAACAGTGGAAATGCTATCTAAAAAACCTAACTCAATTGTTTTCATTTCATTTCATGATATACACACATGCTATCAACAGTCTGTATCTCTGGCTTACTGGTGAGCAAGAAAGAACTGAAAAGAAAAAGAAGTACCATTGGCTCTATTTTTCCATTTTCTTCTATGTCTTCATTTTCAGCTGAAATGCTTGACTAACTCAGGGAAGCAAAGGCAGTATGGAAGGACATGGCAGGGTTCCGTGGTCATCTGTGCTCCTCAGAACACCACTGCCTTCTTTCTGGAAAAAAGAGTGAGTTCTGTGTTCACTTGGACTTCACCCTTCTTTCCTGCTCCCACCTTAGTCATAGGCACGCTTTCCTTGTATTTGCTTTGAGTCTTTCCTAGACTCGGACCCATCCTGGGTCCTGTAGAGTTCTGTGCTCATGGGGCATCTCAAACGGTACCCAGAAATGGGCACTAAGAACCAGAACCAATGGAGGTCCATACTGTGTGGAATTACTCAACTCATATGCATATTCTGCTCTCCCATTGGACTTCATTTACAAAACACAAGTTCAAAGACAATATTATTAAGAATTTCAAGATGGTGACAGCAGAGTGTTAAACCACAGGGTATGGTTCCCTTCTGAGAGTGGGCTCCAGATCACAGAACAGTTTACGTGTCCGTGATGCCGGCCCTCCTCATCAGCGTAGAGAAGGAAAGTCGGGACATTAGATAGCCTGAGTTGGAGATCACCATTCTGCATTAAGATGGACAGATGACCCAGCAGATGACCAAGGGCAAGACACAACTCCTCTTTGGTCATCAGAGTCCTTATAAAATGAGTTTCTTGTATATGATCTTTACCAAGTTCTTATTTCCAAAATCATATCATTGTACCAGAGAGAGAGGGGACCTTAAAGCTCTTTTTCACGTTCAAGCAGGTCTCATTTAAGACCTGGAATGAATTTTTTTTTAATGATTTACTTATTGATTTTAGAAAGAGAAAGAGTGAGAGAGCATAAGTAGAAGGAGGGAAAGAGGAAGAAGGAGAAGACAGACTCCACACAGAGCCCAGGGCCTGACTCTATTGGACTCCATCTCACAATCCCGAGATCATGACTTGAACTGGAATCCAGAGTCCGACACTACGCACAGAGCCACCCAGAGACCCCAAACTACAATGACTTTAAAGAACATACCCGCCCCTCTCTTTGGTGTTCCCCTCACTCTCCCTGGTAAAATTTAGAAAAAAGCCTGACTGCTGCAGAACCTATTTGGCAAGAGCAAACTTCTTCCTAGATGTTAAGATAAATTCCATGGCTATTTTTCTCTGAAATGCTTAGGGCTTTGCAGGCTTCCCACTGAGTCATTTTTCAGCCCGAGTGTCCCCACAGATCCACGCACACACGCTCTTGGCTTTGTTTAAGCAGCCACATCCGCCTGGTGGGGTCACTGAGGCTGCGGTGCCCAGGGACAGGAGGCTTGTTGTGTTCTCTGACTTCCAGCTGTCTTCCCTGCACCTGCCTTCACCTCTGTTCTCTGTGTTGCTGGAATGTCTGCTAGTTTTCCGTATCAGGCCTGCGGAGGAACACAAACATTTTGCCTTTTCTGAACGAGACGTCGTGTGTGCGTGTGTGTGTATCTAACTTCCTAGAAACCAGAACTGTTTGCTCTTGCCAGGCGCCACCGTGGGCCTTCCTGTGCAGGAGGTCATTTCAATAAGGACTTGGAGCTTAGTAAGTGGAGAAAAGAAGGTCATTCTCAGACAGGATGTTGGGAAGACGTCCTGAGTGAACCTTGCTGGGCAAGAGACGCCAACGGGACCAAGAATGTGGGCCAGTCCCCCAGGAAGTTATTCATGAGCCTGCACTGGATGATAAACAGGCAACCAAAGCCTTTCTAAACAACAAAAATCACAATGCTCCAAATTCCAGAAAATCCTCAAACAATGACTGGACATTCCTTATCCCCAATTTGCTTATTTGTGCACCAAATACTTTCAAAGAAACCAGAAACTGGGGTCTCACTTGGGCTCAGAGCTGAATGTAGTGTACAAGGAGATGTGTGGGCAGTGGCCTCCCCCCCAGGGCCATCTCCCTTCATGAGGAGTGTGAGTCTCCTGGTGCTGTGCCAGCCCCAAAGCCTAGAATTCCCTCTGCTCCCAAAAGTCATCTTGGGGTGAAGGACAGCATGAAGTAGCTTTGACCTCGGTCAGCAGGATCGGATCAAAAGACGGGGAGTTTGCCTCTGCTGTTCATGTCACCAAGTTGACCGAGTGAGTTGATCAGGTCAAAAAGCTCCTCCTGAATAAACAAAGACTATTTGGGGAACTAGAAATTTCAGATATATAAGAATCTAGATCCCTCTGACTTGAAAGAGGTATCAAAGTTCCTTGAGGATAAAATTTTCATTAAATTACAGCCTGTATTATTATGTACATGTGTATACATATAATTATAAAATGATATTCTAAATATTGTTTTATAAATAAATATTAATATCTATGAAATATAAGATTTTTAATTCTACAAACAATGATATGTATATCACTGTCTCAATGTTTTTTTATTGGCAAGACCAACTCTCCATAAGAAGGAACAGAAATTATCATTTGTCATTTTTCTCTCTTGTTCATTAAGGTTGCCCTTGAAAATATTTTGAAAATTTTCTTTTCCCCATTCTACCTGCACACCAGGTCCCCCTTTATCTGCTCCAATTTTGCTTCTGTTTTGTCTCTATAACTTCTCTCTTTCTCTCTCTTTTTTATTTTTTAGGATTTGTTTATTTTAGAGAAAGGGAGAGAGCTTGCATGCATATGGTGGGGGAACGGTGGAGGGAGAGAGACAGTCTTAGTCAAAGTCCCCGAGGAGCTTAGAGCCCAAGGTGGGGCTCGAGCTCACCACCCTGAGATCGTGACCAGAGCCAAAACCAAGAAGCGAGTGTCAGACGTTTAACCGTCTACGCCACCCAGGCGCCCTCTGTTTCTATTACTTCTAACATGTCACACAATTTACTTATTCTTTATTGTTTCCCATCTGTCTCCCACACGCCCCCCCTTGAAGGTCACAAGGTGACCTTTCAAGGCAGGAAGTTTTGTCAGTTTTCAGGTATCTCAAGGGCACAGACCAGTGACTGGCACACACTAGACCCTCAAAATTAATGGATGCGTGAATGAATAAATAGGGCAGGTAGACGAGCTTCGATGACAGGTGACTAGAATTGAAGGCTCTTTCCCCGGGATGGGCACAGATCCTGGCACTCAGCCTTGGCACAGCAATGAGAAGGAACTGGGCTTCAATGTCTGGATGAGGGCTTCTGTCTGGAGAAGCTCATAGCCAGTCCAAAGACCGTCAAAGAGGCATCATAGCTTCATTATTACATTAATCAGAAGGCTGAGGTTTCTTAAAACGCACCATCCTTTCGTGGATTTATCACAAGGACCGGCTGGCACTCAGCTGAGCATCCCTAGGGCAGTTCAGCAGGCTGTCTCTGTCACAGGAAGGCAGGTGGCCAACTAGATCTGGGAGGAGGAGGAAGCTGAACTAGGCACAGAGTTGGTGAGCCCCAAGGTTAACTACCCATTGAAACAGCCTAAAAGGAGAACTCACCTCCGTTCTGCTCGGTTTTCATTAGTGGCTTCATCTGCAAAGGAGCGGAGAACCCGCACAGAGTCAGACCCTTGACTTGGTTCGCTGGATTCTAGCAAGCTTGCCAAAAACCTGAAGGCGCTGGGGGAGAGCATCTGCTTTTATGAAGGGTCTTAAATGTAACATATATTGTTTTAGAAATATGCACTCCTTGGCAGCTCTCTTGCCTCTCTCCAAGTGGCCAGCAGGGCCCATTTGAAAAGACCTGCCCCAGGCTCCCACCGCCCCCTGCCCCCCACTGCATCAAACTGCCGCAGCCTCAGAAGAAGCCCTATGCCCAAGGCCAGGGTGCCTTGCTCCTTGCAAAACTTGAAGGCAGTGGCTTCTCTCCTCTCTCTCCTCCGGCATTACTCAACACGGATTATCAAATTTTGCTTTCACTCAAGTCAACCCAAGGCTTGTTTTCCTGGGAGGCTCAGAATTTCTTCTCTTTTTTTTTTTGCAGGTGGTTCCCTGGGAGGCCTTCACTGTTTTCCTAGCCCCAAGGGTTTGTATTCTATTTTCGGCCTCTGCACACGATAACCCTTTTGTTCTCTTTGGAGCCCTCATGCTGACACGGCGTCCTTCCTCCTTTATAATCTGTCTGTCTTTCTGTATATTTATCTCGGCAGGAATGTAGCTCCAAAGAAAGAAAATCAGCTACAGGTTTAGTCCCCACAGCTTAGCAGGCTGTTTTTGTCCATACAAAGCATTCGCCCCAGAAAGGAATGTGTACAACTGTAGGCATCCCAGAAAACAAACCATCCCTGATGTCAGGTAGCAGAGTCAGGTACACGGGGAACTCACAACAGATCTATTTGTGCCTTTGTATGAGAACAAATGGTACCCTTGAGGGCCCAAACTCAAGTGGAGAAAGGGGGGGGTTGTTAGGAGAAACAAAACAAGTGGTGTTGCAATCTGGTTTTCTTCCTTTCCCAGGCCTCCTGTAACCCGCCGGTGGGGCAACCAGGCCAAGAACAGGAGTAGATTCTTGATGGGGAAAGCCCCAGAGGTTCTGCTCGGGGCTGCCTGGGGGAGGGGCGGTGGTTTCCGAGCACCTTCCGCATTGATCTTTGAGTCCTATCTGTGGCTTCCGGGGAATCCTCTGTAGTTAGTAAGTCTACCTCTTCCAAGCTCCTAACATAAAGGTGATTAACAGATGATTCAAAAAGGAAGCTTCTGGAAGCTGATAATAATTGCTTTAAGCTTAGAGGCTGAATGCCTTTTTCATGCTCTTCTATTCTTCCACAGAACCTTTTAAATAGACATGATAAGATTTTAAAAAGCCAGGTCTAGGGAGTCTAATAGGGAAAGAGGCTGGGGCTCTCCTGCTTTGAACCATTTTCTGACTCTGACAAAGCCCAGATGAAACACACAGTGTAGACTTGGAGCCACCTGTTTTCTCCGTTCCCTCCCCAGACCCCTCCTCCCTCTGTTTCTCACTTTCCTGGTCACCTGAAGTCATCCTGATGAGACTGCTTTTCTTGGGGGTTAAATATCACATACAAATAAGAGCTCTCCAGAGGCAGTTCTGGGTTAGCCTCAGCCCATTGGTGGCCACGGATAGATGCTATCAGCTCCGGTCCCCTGTGGTCCTCAGCCAACCCCGCCCTGCGCTGCTGGGGCAACTTCCCACTCCTCCCCTCCAAAGTCTCCCTGACCAGAACCAGTGTTGCAGCCAGATTGGCCCTCCATGGATCTTGGGATTCCAAGTTGAGCCTAAACAACCTGCATAGAGGAATTTTGAAAAAACAAGGCTGTTGCTCACAGGTTCTGCACGGTCCACAGCAGCATGCCTGAGACCACACAGTGAGGTTGTGTGGGTGTGGGGGCAGAAAGAGAGAGAGAGAGAGAGCTCACCGACCTGGGGTTTCACTTCAGGGAGGTCAAAAGTGGAGTGCCTCGGGTTTTTCGTGTTCATTTTTTATTGGCGAACTTAAACCAGAGCAGGAAGGGAAAGCAGGGTCCCTGGAATGGTCTGTTGTGTTCGCACTCAGGGCTTTCTGCAAGGGGGACCTCCGTGGCTAGGGTGGCCTGGCCCTGCGTAGAGGTGTGTCGTGGGCCCTGTGTGTATTGAAGGTGACTGTCTTTGAGATGGAGGCCTCAGCGATCACAAGCTTCACGTCAGGGACCCACGCTAGAGCTATACTTGAGAAGGTGCTGATTTCCCCTCCCCCCCAGACCCCTAGTCCTGGGTGACATCATCTTCATATGCCTTCAGCTGTGTCGTGGAGACAGCTTCCTGGTAGTGACGTGGACAGTCTGCCCAACCCCAGACACTGTCCTATGCATTCAGTGGCACCATGATGCCTTGTGGGTCATTAGTCTGGCCTCAGCCTCCATTCACGAGGGTGAATTCCTGATTATTTGGTTCCTTTTCTTTGTCCCTCAAGAGGCTGTGCCATCTTGATGAGCCGAAATGTGCTCTGGCCCAGCTCTCCAGGGTAGGATCCTGGAGTGTCCCTTACCTTAAAGTCCCCTGCCTGCATAGGGTTGTCCAAAGATTAGGAATTTGAGGTCCAGCTACTAACAACCTGCACCTTACTGTGGGCGAGCTGTCAGGTGCCGCAATCTCAAGAGTCTGGATTTCAACCAGGGTTCTTGTGCAGGAGTGAGGCCTGGAGAATGGGGCTGGATGAGAAGGACCTCAGAAAAGAAATCGGATGCCCCATCACCATTTTCTTTCCTGACATAAAGGCTTCTCCTCCACTCCCACCCCGAGCATGCAAACAGTCCTGGGAAGCAACTTTGGTAATAAAGAGACCCCAGGAGGCAACCCTAGGTGTTGGTTCCTTTTTTTTTTTTTTTTTTTAAGATTTTGTTTATCTATTTGACAGAGAGATCACAAGTAGACAGAGAGGCAGGAGGGGCGGGGTTGGGGGAGGTGAAGCAGGCTCCCTGCTGAGCAGAGAGCCCAGTGCAGGGCTAGATCCTAGGACCCTGGGATCATGGCGTGAGCCAAAGGCAGAGGCTTAACCCACTGAGCCACCCAGGTGCCCCCTAGGTGTCGTTTCTAAACCACAGTCCAGGTCGAAGGTCCCAGTTGGCATCTCTGGATCTGGAAAAACACATCATTGGCTGTCTGGCTGTTGCTGCTGGAACTCACACAGGCATCCCTGGATTAGTTCAATGCTACCCACATGTTCAAACGAGTCCCGGGATGAAATCACCAGGGCCTTCCGGAGCAACAGCCCCGATGCAGTTGAATTGGGCAACATTTATCTTATGCCTGTTACATGCAAGATAGTTTGGCCACCACTTAAGGGAGTGAAAAAGCCCACAGTTCCAGGGATGAGGAGAGATGCGCATAAATAACGATAATGAAGAGCCAAAAGTTTATTAGTAATCGTGTGTAATTGCAGACCCAAGTAAAGTGCTGTCAGAGCACAAAGGAGGGAAGACATGACCTCCAATGGAGGAGGCAGTGGGAGGAAGGCCTTTATATTACCTGGGCCTTGTGAGCAGGGTCTCCAAGGGTTTCTTACTGAGTGAGCCAGATGAGAAGTCCTTCATGGCGGCTCTGCCCCCCAGCCCATGGGTGCTGTCCCAGAACTTCTCCTCTCCTTGTTCCGTTGTGAGTTTGAGGTATCCGGAAGAAAGGACTCCCAGGAAAAGACTGATATTCTGAATATCAAATAACCAATAAGTCACAGGCAGGAATGGACCTGTGGGAATGGACATACTGTAAGCCACTGGGCAAGCTCATGCCTACCAACATAATTCCCACTTCCAGGGGTGCAGCTGGTACAGGAGATAACAAGATGTCAAAGAAGTTTGGGAGTAGGGCAAGGTTTGGGGGAGACCAGCCATCGTATTATACCCCCTCTAATGCCTGGTAGGGTTTTTTGAGTTTGGAGTTTTATTTTTTTCTAAGGGAATAAGACTTGTTTTTATCATTAAGTAATAAAGATATAAAAAATAATCTACTGATTCTAGAAGAATTTCAGAATATTCTGAAGAGTTTCAAAAGGAGACCATGAAACCACCTCTTACCCATTAGGATGGCTACTGTTAAAAGAAGAAAAAGAAAGAAAAGAACAAGAGTTAGCCAAGATGTGAAGACACTGGAATGATCACACACTGTTGTTGGGAAGGTGAAATAATACAGTTGCTTGAAGAGCAATATGGCGGTTCATCAGAAAAATTCCAAATGGAATTGCCACATGAGCCAGCAGTTCCACTTCCAGGTATAGACCAAAAAGAATTGAAACAAGACTAGAACAGACATTTGCACACCCATGTTCACAGCAGCATTAGACACAACAGCCAAAATTTGGAAACAACCCAAGCATCTATCAGTGAAAGAATGGATAAGCAAAACATGGTCTACACACACAATGGACTATCACTCCACCCTAAAAAGGAGGGAAACTGACACACACAACAACATGGATGAAACTTGACAGCATTATGCTGAGTGAAATAAACCAGTCACAAAAGGACAAATTTAGTATGATTCGACTTATGTGAGGTCCCTAGAGCAGACAAATTCATAGATATGGAGAGTAGAAGGGTGGTTGCCAGGGGCTGGGAGAGGGGGGAATGCGGAGCGAGTGTTGAAGGGCTGTGGTGTTTGTTTGTTTGTTTGTTTTTGTTTCTTTTTTTTAATATTTTATTTATTTATTTGACAGAGAGAGACACAGCAAGAAAGGGAACACAGCAGAGGGAGTGGGAGAGGGAGAAGCAGGCTTCCCATGGAGCAGAGACCCCAATGCGGGACTGGATCCCAGGACTCTGGGATCATGACCTGAGCTAAAGGCAGACACTTAATGACTGAGCAACCCAGGTGCCCCAGGGCTGTGGAGTTCTAGTTATAGAAGATAAAAAGAGTTCTGGGAGTGGATGGTGGTGACAGTTGTGCAACAGTGTGAATGTACTTCATTCTACCGAGCTGTACATTTGAAAATGCTTAAAATAATGTTTCATGATATGTGTCTTTTGCCACAATTAAAAAAACAAAAAAAGACCATGGAAAAGAAAGGTATCACAGGTGGGGGGATTGTCTGTGGGAATCCTGGAGCAGGGAGAGCAGAGTGCATGCCTGATCCCGTCACAACAATCACATGGCATTGCCTGGACCATTCACTGGAAATGAACAGTGAGAGAAAAAGTTGAAATATTTGTTTGAGTCCAGTGGTAAAAATGCATGACATCAGAGTCAGATAAGTTATTTTACAGTGCTTTGACAGTTTTTGAGGAAGAAGGTGATATGATGAACAATGTATTTTAGGAAATATCTGTAAACAGAAGTACATGGTTCATCAAATGAGGAAGAGACTGGAGGGTTCAGAGAAGAAGGAAGAGCTAGAAGAACAGGGAATCTGGGGGGCACCTGGGTGGCTCCGTTGGTTGAGCGTCCGACTCTTGATTTCAGGTCAGGTCATGATCTAGGAGTCATGGGATTGAACCCCGTGTCAGGCTCTGCTCTCAGCACAGTTTACTTGTCCAACTTCTTCCCACCTCCACCCCCCCCCCCCACTTATGCTCTCTCTCTCTCTCTCTCTCTCTCTCTCCCTCCCTCTCAAATAAATAAATAAATAAAATCTTAAAAAGAAAAGAAAAAGAAAACAATGTTTTCATGGGCGTGAAAACACGGGGAAGGATGAGACAGATGTTGCAAAGGTGGGACCAACAAGAGCCATCGGATATGACATTCGGGAGAGTTGGGGAAAAGACGCTGATGTGACTTTTCCTGAAACCAGCATGGAAGGGTTGGGAAGGGATAAGAAGTTTGAAACCTGTCCAGGCTGAAGAATCTGTCACCAGGGGACGCCTCATCAGGTGGAGTTGTGAGTGCAGGAACAGAGCCAGTAGAAATGGCTGCGCTCTGCTGGTTGGTCCTGTAGACACTCCCCCACACACTGTCCCCACCCTTCAGGTCTCTAGCATGTCCCATTGCTCCTCCTCAACGCTGCTTCCTTAGGGAAAGCCTTTCCTCATGGTCCCATCACTAATGGGGGTCCCTACTGGGTTCTCCTAAAATGTCCTGTACCCACCCAGCCCCCCACCTCCCGCTCACATCACAGCACTTGCCCTGCATCATTGTAAATGCTATGTCAATGTCCTGGTACAGGGCCCGGCCCACAGAAGATGTCTAGTAATTACCTGCTGTACCAGTGAGAGGAAGGGAGTGGAGAGAGGGAGGGAGGAAGGGAGGGAAAGAAAATCTGGAGTTTGGAAAAGAGGGAAGTGCCCATTTAGATGTCATTGACAGATGAAGTCAGAAGAAAAACGAAAGGGACACAAGAGTATCCATGGAAAATATGTCAGGACAGAACCTGTGCGTTGAGGAAGAGGAGGGAGAAGGAGGAGGAAGGGAGAAGAGAACACAGTAAAGAAAACAGAATGATATCAAGGGTTAGAAAAACGAATCACAGTGAAGAAGGTGCCATTGAAGTGGGGAAAGAGAAGGTTTCAAGAAGGGGACACACTGGTGCATCAGGGAGGGGGACAGTGACCTGGAGTGCTTCGGGCTCAGAAGTCAGAGAGAGGAGGAGAGCTCCCAGCAGGTGTGGCTCTGAACAGAATTGCCATGTCTAAGACCTTGGCCACCAGCAGGGAGAGGAAGATGTGCAGGAGTTCAAAGGAGGAAGGGATGTGGGTTTTTCCCACTCAAGAAGACTGCAAAGATGGGCAGGTATCCATAATACTCTGTTAGGAGAGCACTCCAAGACAAACAAGAGAAGACACAGATAACAGAACAAAGTCAGTGGGGTTTGCAGGAGGACTCTAAGTCTAGGTCAGGGACTAGGGCATTAGCCTTCAAGAGGCAGAGGAACACAGGAGTCCTGAAGAGAGGGGAGAGGCAGGAGGGATGGACACGTAAAGAAAGCAGGCAGGTGAGGGAAACTGAGGGGCCAGTGGATGAGCCAAGGTCCTTGGCTGAGTGGGGTTCAGGTAAGAGGGGCATGGGTCTTGCCAGGTTTGGAAAGAAAGGTTTAAAAATCTCTATCTGGTTAAGAGAAAAGAATGTTAATATCACAGAAGATCTAGACCCCACAGAGTCCTTGAAATCACAGCATGCAAGTCCGGGAAGCTCACTCCTTTTCCTTTCCAACACCCAAGTGAGTTCGACAAGACTTTCCAAGAGAAGAAAAGGACTGTATCCATTCCAACAATTATTACAATCCGCAAAGTCAAGCGAAGCGAACACCCAGGGACAACCAGATCTCTGCCTGCAGGATGACCCACGCATGCTCCCAGCCCTCTGCCGTGTAACCTGTCTAGCTTTCAGCCCTGCAGCCTGCTCCCTCTATCCGGCAGTGCGTCTCTTTAGAGTCGTGCGTGACCCTGACTTGGCTGGAGTCAGCCTAACCTCCAGGGAGAAGAACGGAGAATTCCCTACAGGATGGGTACCATCAGGGGTGGGCTGGCAATGTGTCACTCTTTCATTAGTAGAGACGTGCCTCGGAAATGAAAATGACAAGAGAGGCACAGGAGAGAAGGTCATTCCTGTGGTCACCTGTGGATGGGTCGCCTGTGCATCTCCTGCCCCAGGAAATGAGATTGGGGGAAGGCCATCACCAAGACAGACCATTCTGGAAAACAAGGAAGAAGGCAGAACTGGGCGGGCTGTTGCAGTGACGTTGTCTGGATCTCTGGGTACTTGGGATTTTAGCGGAGCAGGCAAGAAGCAGAGAGGAGAAACCTAGAGAAAAGAAGAGGTAGAGAGGACAAAAACAAAGCAATACCGAAGCAAAGCCCTATCGGCACCATCATTTTACTTGGATTTGGCTTTATTGCAGAACATGGAGTGGAATTAGCTCAGAGTTTATTCTGTCCAAGCAATCTAGCCAAGTACAACAGAATCAACTCAGGGAGTACTGGAATGACACTGGAAGGTATGAAAATCCCAGGAGGGCTGGATGGGGCATCCTCAGCAGGTGGTTTATCTTACACTCCTCCTCCCTTGAGCAGAGAGTCAGTGAGTAGGTTTCTAAGGTTTCTAAGGAGCTCCTCCAGCTCCCGTGAGAATTCCCTTGGACTTTTCTCTCCTTTAACCATCCCGACCACCCCATGAGGTGGCCACTGTGACCCTTCCCCATCGTACAGATAAGGAAACAGAAGCCCAGAGAAATTAAGTGGCCCAAGATCACGCATATAGTAAGTAGCAGAGTCTGGACACAAATGCAGACCATCGAGACTCTCTAGCCGAGGCTCCTAACCAGAAGCTTCACCACCTCCAAGATGCTGCTTGTTCCTGAGCACAGTAAAGAAAAATGATAGGGACAGAGGGAAGGAAGTAGGGAAATGGTGGTGGGGAGAGGAAGACGGGGAGAGAGGGCGCATTCTGAGAAGGGAGAAGTGACCCTGAGACACATCCCAAGACGCAAAGAGTGTAGTTCTACCAGATTTAAGAGAAAAGAGCTCCAGACCATCCAGTCCAGAAAGATGAGGCACTGTGTGCCCAGGGCCCACAAATGTATACCCCAACTTGGATATTTTTACCTCTGGCTTATTCCTGCTCCTGTCTCCCTTCCAAGTATTAGTACCATAACATTCTTTTGATAATTTTTCCTTTTAAAGGAGATACTACTCTTACAAAAAGGTCAACTAGCTAAAAATATTTTGCTTGAATTTTCCATGGGCTTTTCTGCATGATTTCTTTGCTTCGAGTCCTGCCTAGGAGAAACTGCGAAAACATTTTCCACACGTAGGGGCTCGTTTTCCAGGCCCCGATGCCAAGCTTTCTTTTTTCCTTCTTCCTTCCCTGCTTCACCCCTTTTGGTCTTCTCAGTCATTTTCAGAAGAACCAAAAGAAAGATTGTGTCCTTAAAGAAAGAGAGAAACGCTTCTTTTTTGACATTTCAAACCAAAGGGCCAAAGTTCCTCTTTAATAAATCCCTTGATAATAACCAAGGCAGGGCATTGTAGCATGTGGGTCATTGAAATGAACATTTTCCTGGGGGCAGGGCTGGGTGCCCCATGGAGTGATTTAAGGGGGACCCCCAGACAGGGTCTGGAATCCCTACCAGTGGATCAGTTGTTTGAGCCAAGACATGGAAGGTCCCCATTCGAAGCTCTCCTCCTGGAGCACTCCTTCTTCTGTTTCTCTACGTGGCAAAGTTGTACCCATTCTTTAGCACACACTTCAGTCTAGATCCTCACAGCAACTGACTCCTAGCCCTGTTACTTTTGCTCTCATCATTTTTCTATTGCATGGCTGTCTCTTCACACCACCCACGCTCTCTGTGTTGGATCCTAAGCACTTCTACCCCAGCTGGGACCAATCTTAGCATCTCTGGAGACATAAGCCCTGGGGGAGGGACAACAGACTCACCTCTGAACCTGGTAAGAACATCTGAGGGTTTCCACCCAAGGAGTAAGGGGTCGGAGGGGAGGTGTGGTTGGATATTACTCAGAGGTCATGTCCAAAATAGGGGACTCTTGCTAGATGACCTAGCGGGATTCTTTGCTAAGTCTAGGCTGGGGTAGGCCAAGTACAGGAAGGGGGTCAATTTTAAGACCTAGTAGAAAAGAAGGCTCAGATGACCCTGACCAATGTTTGATCAAGGGCAGTCTTAGTAGCAAAGGGCATGTAGAATGAAAGGATCTAATTGCCGGTAGTAACTCATTCTGACTATTTAACTCAATTCACATTATTCTCTATAAACCACCACTGGCTATTTGATACACATTCTCTTTGACCAAACTCAAATCCGGCCTCTTCCAAACTCTTCTAGACTAGCCTTTGACCTGTGGGTTTCTGTGTTTGTCTTTGCATTGTCCAAGAATCCTGCTAAGTCCACGTAGCCAGACTCACCCTCCCCATTTTTTTTTCCCCTAAACTGTTTGAGAGATGTCCCCTTCTGTGGGGTAGAGCAATGTTTGCCCGAGAACAGAGGTTCTCCTCTGTAACCACAGTGCAGTTATCAAATTCAAGAAACTGAACACTGATAAGATATATTTCATCTCCAGTCCATAAAATATGACTCTAATGTATCCCAAAAGTCTTAGCGCAGTTTTAGGCAGTTTATTTGTCATGAAACAAAAGGAAAACATGTGGTGCACTGCAGAGACCATTCCTGAGAAACTTCCCACTAATTTCTACTAAAAACAAATGATTTGCACCATAAATTATTTATTGATCTAACTACGTTTACGTTGGTTACTGCCTCATAGAAGACCTCTAAATACCTATTTATAAATCTGGGAAGATATTCTGACCATCCTGCTGACATCAGCTTGATTTGTAAGATCTGATATTTCATTCTAAATGCAATTAATCTGTAAGGAAGTCGAAGAGGCAAAATACAGTCTTCAACATTTTAGCAGGATTTGGGCTTCTGGGGTATACAAGAATGGAAATGTAGACTTGCAATGTTCTTTATGAAAATGACCCCAGGACCCCAGGAGACCAGAAAATGCACAACCAACAGCCACAGCAGGAGCCAAGAGCTAGAAGTGCTGAACTCAACACATGACCAACCTTGGCTCCAGCGCTCTTCCTTCTTACCGAGAGAGAGAAAGAGAGAGAGAGAGAGAGCAAGCCCACACCGTTATCCACCGGGAGGATATGTGCTGATTTCATGATCATGTGATATCGATACTGTAGCAATGGCATGTACATTCCCACAGCCACACACAGTCTTCTATCCCTTTCTTCCGGGTCATTGTAAGAGAAGCCTTAGGAGGTCAAGGCTTTCGTCTTCTCCCACCCTGTGGGAACTTCTGGAGGCTATGTGCTCTCTTTCTCCTCCAACAATCTCTCTACTCCTCCCTCTCTCTGTTCCTCCCCTTCCCTCTATCTCTCTTCAGCTCTCCTGTTCCCTAGTTCTCTCTCCTCCCTCCCTGCCTCCTCCTCTTTTTCCCTCCATCTCCCCTCTCTCTCCTTCCCTCTCCTCTCTCTCTATCCCTAGCTCTCCCTCTCTCTGTCTCTCCCTCCTTCCTTCCCTCTCTCTGTCTCTCTCTCTGTTTCTCGGTCACCTTTCCTCCTTCTCCATTGGCATTTTTATCCCCATAACTCAGAGTCTACCCAAGTTCTTCCCCAGAAGACGAGTCCAGGCACAGCGGCCCCTGGAGTAGGGCCAGGGTGGGTGTCTAGCCTAGAGGAGGTGGAAAACACAAAGACAGGGACAAGGAACCAAATGGACACATTATTTATAAAGCTACCACGTGAGGGGAGAATGAGATAAGGCCTTTAGTCCAGAAAGAGAGTCTGGGTTGAGGGGTTAAAATCAATTTTTTAAAATGATCTATCTATTTATTTTAGATAGAGAGAGGGTGTGTGAGTGGGCAGGGGGAGGGGCAGAGGGAGAGGGAGCATCTCAAGCAGACGCCCCACTCAGCAGGAGCCTGACGTGGGGCTCGATCTCACGACCCTGAGATCATGATCTGAACCAAAACCAAGAGCTGGATGCTCCACCGACGGAGCCCCCCAGGTGCCTGGGGTGTTCAAATAATTTTGTAAAATCCTGACATATAGAGACAAGATAAGGACAGAAGGGACATAAATGAAATGTTAGCTAATAATAACAATGTACTAAGTGTCTTACAGTGTAAATAAAATCCCATAGATGACAATGTACTTTTGCTTATTTTCAACACCTTGGGCCCCGGCTAGCATCCAGGTAAGAGCTCTTCGAGACAATTCCCATCTGGCCTTCCCTCCCCCAATTAAGGAACTTCAGAAAGAAGAAAGGGGAAAGCCACGAGGGAACTGGGATTTTCCAGCTTTCTGTGAAAAGAGCCAGGCTGGGGTCAATGGGTTTCACCTTCCTCTGACAGTCTCCTTTGCACGGGAGCTATCTGAGCAGATAGGGTTTCAGCCCTCCTGCTCCCAGAGCCAGGCCAGGTGGCTGCTTTTCTCCAGATGACAGCTAAGGCTAGGGCTAATGCTGCTGAAGAAAGCAGTGGTAGGGGGCTCCTGGCAAACAGACGAACCCAGCGGCTCAAGAAGGGGAAGCATGGAGGTGGCAGGATCCTATCTGTCCTGGGCACTTTGGGCCATGCCGCTCAGGGATGCCGCCGGGGTGCACAGCTGAGCCCACGGCACGCTGATCAACGTCTCTATATCCAGAAGAGTAGAGTGATGGCCAAGGGCATGGCTTTTGCAGCTGTCTGCAGCCGTGTATTTTATTATTATTATTATTTAAGTTCAATTAGCCAACCTATAGTAAGTATGTCATTAGTTTCAGATGCAGCGTTCAGTAATTCATCAGTTGCGTTTAACACCCGGGGCTCATCACATCACGTGCCTTCCTTCATGCCCAACCACCAGTGGCCCCATTCCCCCACCCGCGTCCCCTCCATCAACCCCCAGTTTGTTTCCCAGAGTCCAGAGTCTCTCATGGTTTGTCTCCCGCTCTGATTTCTCCCCATTCAGCTTTCTCTCCCTTCCCCTGGGGTCCTCTGTGCTATTTCCTACACTCCACATCTGAGCAGAAAACTAGGATGGCCTTGGCCTTTCTCTGACTGATTCGCACAACAGAATCCCCTCCGGTTCCATCCGCATGGATGCAAACGGTGGGCGGCCCTGTCTTCTTCCAACAGCACAGCCTCTTGACAAGGGTGGAACTCGGACGCTCACCAGAACTGGGTCCCCACCGAGGTAGTTTTGCAACCATTTCATACATGGGGAAACTGAAATTTTTGTGAGGCCAATTACGTTTCTCAGAATCATAAGTGAGATCAGGAGGAGGATTCTGGATGGAAGCCCTTGCTCTTTCCTCTAACAGCGAGAAGGGGACACTGGAATGACCAGGGAACTCCCGGGCCCCAGCGCTCTCCTTCCCTCTCATGTCAGATGGAGGTGTGCCTTTCTTTCTCCAGAAGTTCCAATGGCTCCTTCTTCCTCTAGGATCAAAGTCAAGTTCATGAGCCCAGGTGAGGGCTCTTCCATGTGGTGTCTATGCACCATCCTGGCCCCCTTCTGCCATCTCCCACTTACCCCTCTCCTGTCTGTCGCTCTCCTGGCACATCCCACCCCACTGCCTGGGTTTCTGTTATCCTTCCCTCTGCACTGTCCAGCTCTATCCTTTTCCTCCTCAACAGAGGCTGGAGAAACACCCTTCAGAGTCCTGCCTTGACGCCATGTCACTTGGGAAGCTGTCCCTGACCTTCTCACGCCTGGAAATGCCGTGACATCCAGCCTGTACCTCTCACTTGACACATGTCAGGTGCAACCTTTGAGTCTACATGAAAATCCCAGTGAACACGACTAACTTGAGCCTGGGTCACGGATGGCAAATGCCAGCCTGGGACCAAGAAGCCCCAGAAGGGTATGCTAGTTACAGCAATGCTGACATACCTCTGCCGAACATGACCTCGCAGGGCCAAATGGGAAGGTACCTGCAGCCAGAGGTCTGGGCCAAGCCAAGGGTGAGAAGCCTGAAGGTCGGCATATACTGGAAGCCAGAGAGGAGCAGCCCTGGGCCGCTGGGATTAAAAATGTGGGTTAAAACTTAGATATTAAAACCCTACTTCATGTTTAGCATGATTGATCCAGGGATCTTTGAGATGGGCTCACCAGGTGGAAATTTAAAAATACGTTTGGAGGGTTCCCCTTTCTCCACATCCCCTCCAACACATGTTGCTTCCTGTCTTGCTAATTTTGGCCATTCTAAGTGGAGTAAGGTGGTATCTCAATGGGGTTTTAATTTGAATCTCCCTGATGGCTAGTGATGATGAACATTTTTTCATGTGTCTGATAGCCATTTGTATGTCTTCATTGGAGAAGTGTCTGTTCATATCTTCTGCCCATTTTTTTTATATGATTGTCTGTTTTGTGTGTGCGGAAGAGGGGAACCTTCTTACACTGTTGGTGGGAATGCAAGTTGGTGCAGCCACTTTGGAGAACAGTGTGGAGATTCCTCAAGAAATTAAAAATAGAGCTTCCCTATGACCCTGCAATTGCACTACTGGGTATTTACCCCAAAGATACAGATGTAGTGAAAAGAAGGGCCATCTCTACCCCAATGTTTATAGCAACAATGGCCATGGTCGCCAAACTGTGGAAAGAACCAAGATGCCCTTCAACGGACGAATGGATAAGGAAGATGTGGTCCATATACACTATGGAGTATTATGCCTCCATCAGAAAGGATGAATACCCAACTTTTGTAGCAACATGGACAGGACTGGAAGAGATTATGGTGAGTGAAATAAGTCAAGCAGAGAGAGTCAATTATCATATGGTTTCACTTATTTGTGGAGCATACCAAATAACATGGAGGACATGGGGAGATGGAGAGGAGAAGGGCGTTGAGGGAAATTGGAAGGGGAGGTGAACCATGAGAGACTATGGACTCTGAAAAACAACCTGAGGGTTTTGAAGGGGCGGGAGATGGGAGGTTGGGGGAGCCAGGTGGTGGGTATTATAGAGGGCATGGATTGCATGGAGCACTGGGTGTGGTGCAAAAAACAATGAATACTGTTATGCTGAAAATAAATTTTAAAAATTAAATAAAAATATAAAACACACACACAAAAATAAAATTAAAAATATTAAAAATAAAAATGTGTTTGGAAATGATTTCCAAAAGACCCCCAGATCAGCCATGAGACCCGTCTTACTGCCATGGACAACTTTTCAGAGGGCTCATGGCAATGAAGCAAAGCCAAACAGGGCTCTTAACTCAAAGTTTTTCAAAATCCTAAGGAGGCTTGGGTGAACTGTGACAGTCTAAGTTAGGAAGATGCGAGACAAGTTTTATCACTTAATTGTCCCTGGAATTCTTTTTCTCAAGAGTGAACTTTGGAATATCCTTAATAAACCCTATTTACATTTATGTGAAACCTGTGTTTCTTCATGGCTCAGAGAGCAGTGGGACTGGGAAATTTCAGAGAGATTGGGCCTGGTTTACCAAATTTTTACTATATTAAGAGTCCGAGTTATTGCTAGCTTCAGATAAAATGATTCCAGCCTGGATTAATCACAGCCAAGATAATTACAGAACAGTAGAGGTGCACTTCAAAAACCTGGAACCCCACCAAATGATTTGATACATTTCTCCAGTTGACATCTGATATTTTCTAATAATAGAGACACTGAATGGATATTTCCAAAAATAAAACAATTCGTCCTTATTTTTAGCTTGATTGTTCTCATTTTAGTTTATGGAAGAAACCTTGCCCTTGTGTCAGAATCTATTTCGAGGGCTTCTTTCGTAAACTTCTGGGGTTGTTTTGACCAAAAAAAAAAAAAAAGAATCTTATCTGCTCAATCCGTCTTAATTCTGTATTCTGCATGTAACAAAATCCTTTGAAATCTTTCAACGCTTAACTACCTCTGCCCCCTTCCAGAGATGGTGAGTGAAGACCAAGTTTATATACATTTGAGAAAGAAATGCTTTAAGATACAAAGTGATGTTGATAAAGCAGTGTGGGTTTCAATGTCAGGCAAAAATTCTTTGGGGGTTATCCGCCGTTTTATTATCTCTGCCTCTTGTTTCCTCCATTGTGAAGGTGGGGTGACATAATGTTGAGCTGATCTTTATTCATGGACACGGCTGTAATCTAGGTTTGGGTTCCAGCTTTCAATAATTTTCTCAATACAGTCTTAAATACCACGAACAGATTGCTGATGTCAAGCGCGGATGTGTTTTCACTTAGTCCTGACTTGTGCTATCCACTCTGCCTATTGTAGTCAACGCGTCTGCTACGGAAATACCAAAGACCCTAATTTACAGATAGCCCGAACACATTGCTTCCCATCTCCAGGATACCCAAATTACAGTTTTTTCTTTGGTCTCTTTTGGACGCAAAAATGTCTAGGAAGACTTAATGTTTTGCTTTGACTCGGCAAGTTTTCCTGTCCAGATAATATGTAGTGTGCATTCAGCCAGTTAAGGTGAAAACAAGAGTCTCTGACAATCATGCTGTTTTATTTATGAAAGGAATTGTTTGCTTAGTGAAGCTAACTCGTGGGAAAACCTTAATTAAATATGGTGGCTCGTCTGTCGATATGAGCATTCTATCAACACTGGGCACGGAAGTCATAGGACTAAAAATGTTCATCACAAGGAAGTTCTTTCTTTCTTTTTTATTTAATATTTTCTTATTTATTCCAGAGACAGAGAGAGAAACAGTGAGCACGAGTGGTAGGAAAGAGCAAGGAAGAGCGGGAGAAGCAGACTTTCTGCCAAGCAGAGAGCCCCATGCGGGGCTCCATCCCAGGACCTGGGGATCACGACCTGAGCCAAAGCCAGATGCTTAACTGACTGAGCCACCCAGGTGCCCCAGGAAGATATTTCTGTTGGAAGAAAATAGGTTGATTCTTTAATAAATTCTCAGTAGAACCGATCTGGGCCTTCTGCATCCTTTCTGAAAATGTCTTGGGCCAAAGCATTGTGGAAGAACGATCGAGTCGTGGGTTATGCAGGAAATAATCAGTTTCCAAGGGGATCTCTTCAGGCATCTGAGGGTTACCTGAGTCCAGGCAACAGGTTGCTGTGGCCCTTTCCGGTCTGTTCTTCTTATTAGCATCTGATCGTAATAATCTGTATTTAACCAGGTAAATGGCTTTGATTAAAAAAATAAAAAAGAAAGAAAGAAAGAAAGAAAAAAGAAAAGGCATTTTCTCTTTTCTTCCAATAAGAACGAATTATGAGAATAAAATGAGATTATAGATGTGAAAAATGGTTTGGGAGTAAAACATTATTACAAGGATTACCCACACAGGTTTTACACATTTCCTCCAAATACTTGTTTTTAAAAAAAAAAAAGTTGTACCTTAGTTTTGAAAATTTCATCCCTTCTCCTTCACCTTGCAAAAAGTCTCCAAGCTAAACAAGCTTCAGATAAGAAATCAAAAGATGGGGTGCCTGGGTGGCTCAGGTGGTTGAGTGACTGCCTTGGGCTCGGGTTGTGATCCCGGAGTTCCGGGATCGAGTCCCGCATCGGGCTCCCAGCTCCATGGGGAGTCTGCTTCTCCTTCTGACCTTTTCCTCTCTCGTGCTCTCTCTCACTCATTCTCTCTCAAATAAATAAATAAAATCTTTTTAAAAAAAAAAAAAAAGAAAGAAAAGAAAAGTCACAAGGTGGGCCAAAGCTTAGAACTGTAACAGATGTGGCCAATGTCCGGTCCAGGATGCCAAACCAGTCTGGGTCCAGTAAGATCCTTGAATGACGGATCTGTACTGATGTCCCATGGAACGTTTCAGCCCACATTTAAGAGAAGACAGAAAGAGCCAATCTGTTTTCCAGAAGAAACTGGCACAGAGAGGTTACTCTAACGTGAGGTCTCATGGGCACACAGGGTCAGAACCAGGGAGAAGACCCAGATCTGACCCCTTCCCCATCAGTCCATACCATGGGGCTTCCAGAAGTCCTAAGTCTCTCAAACCTGCTGTTCCTTCAGCCCTACATCTCCCACGCATCTCCATCCCTCCCCGATTTCCACACCGAAGAGAACACCAGTGTCTTGTATCACAAGCTGGGCTCACCCACCAACACCAGCTCCCCCCGAAACAACGCAGAGGGAATGGGGGTGATGTCACTTTGTGAAGATCAGTTGGGTACCTTCTCTGGTTGCTCAAATTGGGTCTCGATTTCTTTAAGACCCTGAGTGCACAGGCATGTTTGTCTCCGCCTGTGCTTTTAAGGTCAGAAACTCGGGAGCTGAGATGCCCAACAATTCCCTGTCTCTGCAGAACAATAAACAAAGCCGAGAAGGCCACTTGAAGCAGGATCTGAGGTGACGGATGACTTTGTGTACAGCTGACAGGCGAGTCACAACCGTCATCGGGGAATTGAATCGATGTTGGCTGCTGTGGCTTCCTCATCTTGTACGTATTTGG
Source organism: Mustela nigripes (assembly GCF_022355385.1). NCBI lineage: Eukaryota > Metazoa > Chordata > Mammalia > Carnivora > Mustelidae > Mustela > Mustela nigripes. The sequence goes on along the minus strand of NC_081561.1, from coordinate 11,464,597 downwards.
TTGGCAGAACGCAAGGAATTCGCTTGCTGAGCAAGTTTATCCATTCTTTTTTTCTAACCAGGCTCTTGTCTACTGAGGTATGTCTCTGAGAAATTCTCCCAGCGGACTGTTGCCAGAGCAGCACACGGTTCAGTGGGACAGTTTGAACCTGGAACGAATCCTCTCTCTAAAAATACACTGTGCACTGTGTGGAAAGAGGATCCGGCTCTGACTTGGAAATGGAGGTACCTGAACTTAACTACCACAACTGAGGGCAAAGTCTAGAAGGGCATGACCCTTCCAGTGCCCACATTACACGAGAGGACGAACGGGATGGAGTATTTGCTGAATACCCATTACATGCAACAGGAGATAGCGTCCCTGTTTACTGAGGAGAAAACTGAAGGTCACAGAAGGAAAATAACTTGGCCAAGTCCACACACTAAATGGCAGAGCAGAAATGTACAACCAAGTCTCATGCTACGACAAGGCGTTATGCTGGGGTATCCCCTTTGATCCAACAAGTTGACCAACTAAATAACTAAATATCACTAAAGCATTAACTTTTCAATGAAAAAAAATATTTTAGGGGTTAGAGTAACAAATTTGAGAAAAATACGTAAATCCAGGTCCAGGTTAATGACTTACCAAAATCATACAGTTAATGTGATTTTTCTGATTTGCAAATAACCCCTGAACCTGATCTTAATGTTCTTTGGAAAGTTAAATTTGTTAGTGATAAGGCATAGCTCTTGATTTGTCTCAACTTTACTTTCCTCATGTGTGTTTTTGTCGGGAAAAAAAAAATGAACATTAGATGTATCTTACAGAATTGAGTCCAAAAGTACAGGCTCTGTTCGTAGGGAACGGCCCAGACGAAAGCAGGGAAAAATAAAATGGAGCCATTGCGCCATCTAGTGGTAAAACTCTTGTTCTGCAAGAAAACCACCCGATGGTGATTCCATATTGCACATCAGTCCCCAGAAGTCTCTGAGCCTGAAGGATATTCGTAAAACTGGCCTAAAGAAAGTTGTCTGATAACAACAAATAATGAGAAATCAATGGCAGTCAACAAGAACAATGGAACGGAAACGATTCTTCTGTCAAAATTCTTCTGGTAAGACTCCATTAGAAGCTGGAGGTGAACCCAAATTCTACTTCTTAAAGATCAGTGGCAGGTCCTGTTTTCCTTTCTCCTTGTACCCCGAAACGTTTAGTACTATTTCACTAATTGACACGGGCTCCATTTCAGCACATGGACGGCCCAGGTGCCTATCCAGGAAGTCTGAGCTCCTCTGCCTCCACGAGTCTCACTAGGTAGGACCCACGCTCCCTCTCGGAGCTCAGTCTACCACCCGAACCTTTTCCCCCGGCTCTTGTTCTGCACCAGCGGCACTAAGTCTGAATTTGACATTTTTTCTCAATGCTCAGTAAATATCAAAATACCCAAGGATAGCTTACCCGTTAGAAAAACATTATAAAAGTATTACTTTAAGTGTCAAAGATAATAGAAGCAACATAGAATATGAGGGTTTTTTTTTTTTTTTGAAGATTTTATTTATTCATTTGACAGACAGAGATCACAAGTAGGCAGAGAGGCAGGCAGAGAGAGAGGAGGAAGCAGGCTCCCCGGCGAGAAGAGAGTCCGATGCGGGGCTCCATCCCAGGACCCCGAGATCACAACCTAAGCTGAAGGCAGAGGCTTAACCCACTGAGCCACCTAGGTGCGTCAGGAAATGCTTTTTTAATCTCAAGATTTATGTTTTGCTCAAGAACTTTTTAAGACTTATAAAGGAGAAATATAATAATTTTATAATTATTATAGGTACTGAGGAAAAACTATTTCAGTTCAGTAATTAATATGTCCATGTACATGAAAAAAAAAAAAACCTGTTTACTTCCGTTTTGCTTGTAGAGTTTTTACAGTTACCTAGCTTTTATTCCTGTGGGGTTTGTAACGATGACAGTGACTGGCTCTGTCAGTCCTAATCTCTTCTCAGGCAGAAGAATAGAGGAGTCTACCTGGGTATCCCGTACCAGCCCCCTGAAATCCCTAAGAAAAATTCCGAGTATTCATAAATTTGACAATACAAATCCCGAGTTGATAATTTTTCAAATCCCCGTGAGGCCATCTGGTCTTGGTCAAGAATGAGACTTTCTTCCTGCAGGTAGGAGCTCCCAGAATGCTCTGTGGAAGCCGACAGGGCTTGGCGGAGAAAACACACAGGTAAGAGAGTAAGAAAACCCCAGCACAGCGCTGTTAGCTGTGTGACCTTGAGAAGTTCTCACCTTCTCAGAACCTCCAGTGCTTCATTTGCAAAGGATTACCTTTGCAAACCTTAGTAATCCACTTAACTTGAAGGATCACCCTGTTAAAGAATAAGGTGTCTAACAGATAATAAACACTCCATAAATGGTAGTCATTTATTAATAAAAGTGAGAGTGTGCCTTGTAAAACAATAATTCTTAGAAGAAGATGTTTATGTGGCCTATGACTAGTCCTGGGTAAAACAATAAATTCAACCAAGTTTGTCTTTTGGACTTCTTACTTTTGCAGGACTACCTCCAAAATCCACATGTAAAACGGGCCGAGAAAACCTGACCGAAGGGTAAGAGAAAAAACATTCCAGTCCGCAGTGAATGAGTTGAGAAGCTGTCGTCAAGAGTCAAAACGCCCCATAAAGCTTTTAAAGACAGGTTTATTTATATATAAGTGCATGAAATTGAATACAGAAATTTTATTAAAATACTGTATATTACAAATTTTTAATCCAATAAATTCTGTGTAATGACGTTTAAGTGCTGGATTCGCTTTTAACAGTTGTCCTGTGTGTGTCAGTAAAGAGTTCACCCTGTATATTACAAAGAGGAGAGACACACGGACCTCAGAAATGGTCCTGTGATCAGACAGTAGATAGTAATTGTGCATCTTTTCTTTAAAGCAATGAATTGGAACCTAGATCTTGTGTTTGCAGACCAACTTTCTAGAGTCAAAAATAACTTGCATGTGTTTATTGCTGCCCTTTGAAGAAAATGAGTGGTGAAAAATAAAGAAAATAAAGACCAACATCCCTCAGGCTAACTTGATGCTTACCACAATTAAAATAAAGTTCACTGCAAAATTTGTGTTCTCCAGGAAATCAGGCTATATACACAATGAGGTTTGTACATGAATTGGGAAATAAAAAAATCGCTTATATAAAATTAAAAATCAATAGTATACAATATTTACAGCTCGTTAGGTATTATACATAAACATAGTTTTTAAAATAATCCTTCAAAATTAAACTGTATTATGTAAACATGCAGTACACATACTCATACAGTGTAGTTTATAGTCTTAACAGAAGGAAGGGATTGTGTTCACATAATATGGGGTAGTTCATCACATACGCCTTTGCTTTTGTGTGTGACCCCGTCTAACATTTATTCTTCCTGTCTTTAAACTTCACAGTACATTAAGTTTTTCTATAGTAAAAAGAAATCCCTGATGGTAAACATATTCCTAAAGGTTACATAAAGTTTCTGCCCTTTAATACTACGATATAAAACTAACACTGTCCACGCTAGAATTTCTAGTTCACGACAAAACTGAATTTTAAAATCCCACACTTCATTGTCTTGACTACATTTTTCTCCATTTCGAACTTCCTTGTAAAAAGAAAAAAAATTATAGACAAATACCACATCATGAAAATGTAAGGAAAGTAGTTGTCATTTGTCGGAGTCAATGGCAAAATGGCTGATTTTTATTCACCATAAGGAGTGAATTCAATAAAACCATCCCTAAATTCTAAATCTCCAGTAACAAGTATGCCAGTCCTGTATCCCGTCAAATTCACTCTGCAAAAGTATCTTAACTTCCAAGGCACTAAGGCATCATTTAGCTTTTAAAAACTGCTGCGTTTTACTAAATGACTCATCAGTGACCTGAGAGTTAACACAATTTGAAAGTGAATTTTTAATACCTAGCGGGTAAACTATATTTTGTTGCTATTTAAATCAAGCCATTGTTGTTGGTTCATTTGAAGTGGATCCCCTCGTCCTCAAATGTCTAGAGTCAGGGGTTAATACTTCATGGCAGAATCCTATAAATTTTAGTAAGTTATAGGACTGTAATGGAAAATACTGTGGAGTTTTATTTGTTCATCTAAAATGTGTACAGCTCACGTCTGCGTGTATTGAGGGTAGAAACTAAAAATTTCTCCACATAAATGCATCTGCTACCACAAACACCAAGAAAGGGTCAACAGTTAAGACAACCAACTCATCCAGTACTGAAAGTAAATCATTTTTAACTTCTTTTCAAACAAGGGCCTCTATTTCGCTCTCTATGGAGGAAACTTTAAAACGTTCCTTCCCCCAAGATACTTAGTGATGATGTGCAAATATTTAAGTCTAAAAACAAGAGAGATTTCTCCTAATCAGTAGTACTGTCAAGTTAACATTCATTCGTACAGGGCTCTAAAACGAGAGATGGACTTTGGAAATTTTCAATATGAAATTAGGAGAAAAAGTATTACAGTTATGGTCATTATGGATGATGGTGCCTCGTTCTATATATTAGTGTTACACTGCTTTCCAGTTTCAGTTCCGTACCTAAATAGATTCCCAAAGAGGGGACAGTCACATTACCATTGAGGCCAGATTGAGAGGACGCAGAACATCATCCAAAAAATATGGAAGAGGTTCATGCTTTCTTGGCTTGCCTGGAACATTTATTTTTCAGTGAGATTATAACTGCATGACCGTAAGGTGTTAAGAACCTTTTCTTCTAAACAGTGCTTCTGAGTCTATCAACAAACTGCACTTGGGTTTAACCTTTAACTTATGACATTGGTATGGAAGGAAGGGGGAGATTTTTAAGAAACTGGAAAATTCATTCTTGAAATTGACAAAGGGTCATTATGTAAGTCCAACGTCTGCGCAATGAATGTAAGGAGGAGTCCTCTAACCTCCGGGGAGGAGATACAGTTCAGAGCTCAGCTCATGCAGAAATGTGGGCGTTTCCATCGATTTAATCAAGTATTCACTGGTAAACCTCCACATTTACTGAAACATATTAAGTACTACTCCCCCAAACAAATTCGTAAATATATTTTTAGATAACTACCTTAGCAGCCTCCTTAAAAACACTGTACTGTCTACACTGAACAGAGATCGTTCTATGAGAAGAGCTAACCTATCAACACACACACACACACACACACACACACACACACACAGATTGCGAATGCTCCCTTGAGTCTCTCAAATGAACAGCAGACGTCCTCACACAGTGTAGTTTACAGACCTACCACCGGGGCCAGCTGTGTTCGCCCTGGCTTGCGGTGTTTCCCCTCCAGCTTCTTCCTGCCTAAAGGAAAAACTGCCCCCTGCTACAAAATGCTACCACAGTGTTTGAAACACCTTGTCATCTTTAATCGAATAATGTCCTTTTGCATGAAGAGTCTCCCCTCGAGTTAAGAGATTATGAGCCAACTGATCGGATCACTAGCCAACTTTCCGCACTGAGATTCTCACCCCTGACGATTAAAAACAACCATTTACACAGCGACCCAGCAGGTGGTGCCCAACTTCTCTGCCCCTTAGGTCGGCCAGAACTCCTTCGTGACCTTCTGTGTTCTTCACATCTTATAAACAAGTAAGGACTCTGAAGAGATTCTGATTAAGACGTTCGAGAGAGGAGGGAAAAAAGGTAATAGAAGAGTGAAGTAGTTTGAGAATATTTCAGAAAATATCCTTCATGTCTTGTGACTTCATGAATTATAACCTGACATAAATCAAAAATAACAGAACCCCCTGCAGTTAGAAACAAGTAGGGCATAATAAGCACCTTTGGTCCGTGGGAGGAGGGGCACGGCAGGCACCGAAGCCCGGATCTATTTCCTACAGAACTGACCCGACACCTGAAGCCGGTGGCGCAGGGGCGAGGGGGAGGGGGAGGGGAGGGCACGGAGGACACCCTGTGCCATCCCCGAAACAAGGACAGTGAAGCCGCATGTGGTAGACATTCAGTGGACGTAGGCTGAATGATCCAAGGGAAGCACAGCAGGCTAAGACAAAGACCGGGCCGAGGAGGGGGAGTGTCAGTGCTGGCTACTCTCACCCTTTTTCTAGTTGAACTAGCAATAAACAAACGAATTTAATCCTGCTCGTCCTGGCCATCTCCACCCCCTCCAACTCCCAGAAGTGGTCTTGCAGAATCTGCTCATTTTCAAAATAAAGAGCTGGAGAGGAGGTAAAGGAAGCAAGATTATGAGATATTTTTTTTAGTTTCCTTCTTAAAATAGATGTAGGGGAACATGTGGAAATGGAAGAAAATAGATGAATTTTACAAAACAACATATTCAGTTGGTGTTAAAAATGTAACTGAAACCATCCTAATGATTCCCTTGGTCACCTACTGCCAAATAGTTACGGCTGTGCATTCAAAGAGAGACAGGTCCTGGGTTCGAGGTGAGGCAGAGGGCTACAGTCTAGCCTTCAGTCCACACTGTCAGAGCAATGGTATCTCACTTTCAGAAAGTCCATTCAGTGGATAAACTGGGAAGACTAGAATCTGGGGGCAGCGGGAAGGGGGACCAGGACTTAAACTCTCAAACAGAATCGGGAAGTAAAATGCCCAGGCTTTTTAGGGTTTACAATTACCTTGCTAGCTCTTGGTGGACTCAAGGGCAGGGATCCCCCCCCCTCCCTCCTTGTATTTACTATAGAAATACTCAGGACGGAACCTGGAAAGCCACAGAGCCATGCATACCAGACGGAATTAGCTGGCGAGGAAGTGCCCGCATGGCATGGGCACAGCAACATGGCAGAGCCCTCTGTGTCTGAATTAGTCCATCTTTAAAGGCGTTTTCAACACTCTTTGATTTTAACTTACCCCATTCCTTATATCACAGATGCGTGATATACGGGGCAGCTCATTTCCTTACTTCTCACTTAAAGTACAAACAAACAAAACCCTCATGCTTTTTTGGGCTGTGCAAATATACGTTGCAAATACTAAGAAAGTACCCCAGGTAACAGACTAAGACTGCTTAGTATACAGTAAGATGTAAAGTAAGAGTGATTAAGCTGTGGGCATTGAATACAGCCACCATTTAGAAATGTCCTTATTCTAGGCAACCAGTGGAGTCCTCCCATGGGGCCACCTGCACTGCCTTCATTTAAAAGTTCTGCATTATTTGTAGCTTCAGTGGGCCCCCCTGATCGATTCTGATCTATGGACAGTTCTAACCAGTATGTTAAGTATAATTAGTTTGGAGATGTTGGCATAGGTCTCTTCTTTGGGGAACTGATTTCACCATCAGTAGTATTTTAGTAAACTTTTTTAAAATTTTTTTAAATAAAGGAGTATAAACTCTAAAAGATTTCCCCCTTCCTTCCTGCATTTATCACAAAGAAAGTTTACTGCTAAATCATATATAAATTTTAACCCAAATACATCAATAAGGGCTTTTTGTCATATCACAAACGAGGGTCTCCAGCACTAATAACCCAAGAAAAACTCCAAATTAAAAAATCTCAAATATCCTTGCTTATTTAAAAGATCACTCAACTGAACAAATATATAAAATTCTCTACTGGAACGGGAAAGTGTTCACTGAACAAAAGCTTTCCAATTAGACTATATTCATATGTAGCAGCTTTACATATATGTATATAATGATATATATGTGTGTGTGAATATATAACATTAAGCATTTGTTGTCTCTGTAGGAAAACCACTGATTTAAAAAAAAAAAATCTCGGCACAGGAAGAGCTATTAAGACAATTTCATCAACTCACACGATTCAACTGCATTTGAAAATATCAAGAGAGTGACATCTGCACAAAATCCCAATGGAAAGAACTGAAAACAGCAAAGAAACCAGCAATTCTCCAAAGGTTAAGAGCTCACACACAGACACAATTCATAATGTAAAGCAACCTGATGGAGAGAGCTGCAGGACACTCCATAGACTAATTAAGAACCACCTAATTATACTTCCATTCGAGAGTAAAAACAGGAGTTAGAATCTCTTTGGTCCACACACGGATGGATTTAATGTGTCTGCGTTATTTTCTGGCTAATTTTGGATTCTAAACCATGTGCTCGTATTCCCTTACCAAGGTAACTTTCTTACATCATGAAACAACCAAATGTTCAAAGAAATATTCCTATCGTCGATCTGAAACAATGTGAACATGTGATTGGTAACTCCTCTCAAAGAATATGAACACTTGAAATGACCAATAGAAGAGCCAAAGTAAAGGAAGAACACAATTCAAGTCTGAAAGAAAAGGAGAAATCAAATTGACTTGGAAAATTTATGCCTAAATTTAATTTGGGAAAGCATCAGGAGCATAAGGAACACATGAAAATAATTTTTAGGTTTGTACATGATAAAAAGAATCAATTTTAAGGTTTACTTCAAAGATCTCTAGGGATGCATAGTTGCTTATTGGTTTAAAAAAAAAACAAAACAAAAACAGATTTCTAAGCCACAGCATAAGTAAACCCCCAAGACTGGCTTCCATACTGGTAAAAGTATCACCTCCCCAACTCCCTATTGTGAAGTCATTGAAAGATCTGCTTTTTGGTGGAAAAGAAGTGGTGTGGGTAATGAGGGTCTTAAATTTGAATGGGACCTAATAGAAATGCACTTTTTAGCAAATCGGGGTATAAAACAGTGAGGCTAGAGTATGCAGATTGTTTTTTGGATTGCCCTTAACTTCACATTTTCTGCAGTGGGTTTCTGAGTTAGCACATTTATCAGAGGACCTGGAATTTAAAACAATCAGTTGGAGACAAATTCAACCAGGTTCTGTCCCCGTTACTCCTTGCACTCTTAAAAACAACTCCATCTTGCCAAAACCTCTTAAAATGTTGTATTACTAAGTACTTTTTCATTCTATTAAATGTCGTCGCTGATTCTAGGAAACTTAATAGTGCAAATCGAGAACTGAACGACAGAACGGCTCTAATATATGTTCAGTACTGTACTGATATGCTGAGAGTAAGTGCCAAATTTTTAAATTACTTATATTCCCCAATTTTTACTTAGCAAAATTATGTTACCACATGCCCAATGTAAGATAGTTTATTACTCTTCTTATATAACTTGTCACTTATCTACAAATGAGGCTCTCTGTTTTCACAGCCTAATTTAGGCCACTCTTTAAATATAGGTAATACTCCAGAATGCAAGATCCTTTATGTTTTGTCAAAAATCAAGATATATGCAACAAGTAATATAATCCCACCGAGATACGAGTTATAAAGATGTTTTCTCCATGAGATACATGGCAAAAACTTTCTTTAGAAGGGTCAAAGAATGCAACATGCATTTCAGCCTTCTTTTCTTACAAAGTTTATAAGAAAATTTTCAAATTATATTTTTATGACACACAAACTACAGCCAATGTGTGTGACCCATAGTTTTTGAATTCATATTAATAGAATAGTTACTTAGGAGGGAAACTATTAAAAGAGTGTTTGTTATTTAAGTGAGTGGGAAGGATGCACCCTATGGGTCTACTTTGAGTCCTTACAAGAGTTTAGCTAGTTTTCCATTAAGTATTATTTTCCACATAAATTAAATAACAATAATGCCTAAACATATTAAAGCCCTAAATCCCAGAAACGTTCAACATTAAAAACCAAAAAGTTCGCCGCATACTAAAGGATTCGGTGTTCAGCACTCACACGGGATTTAGCGTCACGAAAGAAAAATCTCACTACGTTACCTGAATTCATGTCAAATGTGGTTCACAGCACTCATCTACATCTACACTTGCAAATTGTCACATGATCAATGTTTTAAAAAAAAAGAGAGAGAGAGAGAGAGAAGAGTTTGGCACATATATCAATTCCTCAAAACGTCCCCGTAACTCAACACAACACTGTTAAAGAACGATGAGTCAACACCAGTGTTAACCTGATTGGCAGCTGAACAAGGTGCTTCTGCTCACGGCTTCCAGGATGCGCCTGGCCTGGGACGGAGGCACGTTAAGGTGCGGTGCGGTAGTGCAATCACTTGGACACCAGAGGGCGATCTTCGCACACAGCTCAAGGCCTTCTGCAGCGACCTGCTCCTTCCACGCTCTCCTGGCTCAATTTCATCCCGCTCCTTCACAACGCCGTGTTCTGAGAATCTGTACATCTGTTTCCTTCTGTGAAGTGAGACATGCCCACCGACAGCTCAGAGTGTGGCGAGGATCCTTGAGAAGGAGATGATTAATGTCAATACAGTCTGTCCCACGCCCCACACCAGCGCCTCCAGGGGGGCCATGTTCTTCCCTGCCACTCGGTAGATGCCCGCGACGGCTGCGCCTGGGTGACAAGGGGCAGAGAAAGACAAGAACACGTTCATTCCCTTCCTGACACCCTGCGCCGTGGGCACGTCAGATCGTCCTCCATCTCTGCACACCAGAGTCAGTCACCTACACGCTCCTGTTCTAACCTGTCCATGGAGGTTTCCGTGGGATCCATGAAAGTCACACTTGACCACCCGGCTTCCAGGAAAAACAGGATTTCTATTCAGCAGCAAAATACGTATTTACAACACACGCTGTTTACTTGACACTAAGCATGTTCATAAACATGAGTAATCTGTTACTGTAACCTCTCACCTGGGTGTTGAACTGGCCAATCACTATTTTTATAAACATACAACTCAATATGCTGATAATCACAAATGAAAATAAAGAAAACTGCACAGTTTAATGCAGTTCCTAAATTACTCAAGAAATTTTTTTAAAAATTCTTAAATGTGATATGAAATATTAAAGAATTGACAGCTACATCTCAGAATCTACCATATAGTTCTTATTTTGTAATAAAGCATACAACCATAAAGTTATTTAGAGACTAGTATCATGACATCTAATAAAAATGGAAGATGAACCTGACGTCTGTTCTGGAAAAATGTTTAAATCGTGCACACTTCCAAGAATGCGGGAATCCTGGAGTTCCAGGAGTCTCAGAGCCCGTCTGATTCAACACTTCACCTTATTAATATACTACATATAATGAAACATTTAATTTAGAGTATGCCTTCTAAGCATTTAATTTAGAGTAAGTAGAGTATTTAATTTAGAGATTGAGATGGCCTTCAAACTTTCCCCTAGAAAAAAAAAAAAAAAAAAAAAAAAAAAACGATCTATCCTAGAATGGCCAAACAAAATGCAAGACCAGAAGTAAATGATTCAGAGATACTGACACGACAGTTCTTTGAGATAGAAATCTGTTCCTAAAAAATTAACTAAGAATGAACTCTGTCATTCTCTTAAAATTCCCCAAACAAAAGTAACTATATTCCTTTAAAGAGATATAAACTGGGAAGAGAAGTTACTGATCTGAGCCAAGGACTTCATATGTGCATTTTTTAAGAAGGAAATTAAAATGTACTCCCTTTTTACTACGTGTTATATATCTTGAGAGCAACTTTACAAATACTATCTTTACAAACACTATCTTGTTTAAATATCATCCCAGGCCAGAATATTACCACCTAATGTAAAGATGAAAAACAGAGGTTCAGAGAGGTTAAATGACCAGCCCAAGGAAGTACAGTGAGGACAAGAGCAGGAATTCCAATAACAGTTAATCTGGCTATAAATCTCCAAATCATTCTATCATTTTACATATGTACTAAGTAAAAAAGAAAACAAGGAATTCAGAAAATCATAAAGTCTGATAAACATCTCAACATTAAATAAAACTAGTGGCACTAACATTTACCTCATCAAGTAATAAGCTTCACTAGAGTAACTGGTGACGTCCTCAAATTTTAGAATTAGAGAACATTCTTTAAAAAATGTTAAAGATTTTTAAAAAATGGGTGCCTAAGGGGCTAAGCATCTGACTCTTGATTTTGCCTCAGGCCGTGATCTCAGGGTCCTAGGATTGAACCTGCACGGGGCTCCTTCTGCCGCTTCCTCCCTGATGCACTCTCTCTCTCTCCCTAAAATAATAGATCTTTGAAAAAGAAAAAAATATTTTAAAGATTTTATGCTTTCTCTGTTATCAAAAATAATATTAAAATAAACCTGAAGAAATACTATTTTTCTGTGGATTTACCCTAGATTTCCATGACTCTCTTCAATTTGGCCTCCATATCTCCAGCACTAAGTTTTCAAAAATGATCCAAGAAGTGAAAATCTAAGCACTTACTAGCTCAGGCTTCCTAGGAAATGGGAAGCAAACGCATCAAGTCAAACATCTCACGCTCATGTGAGGTGAAGAGCACGGGTTTTGAAGCCAGACTTGTGGACCAAACTCCGAAATCCACTAGCTAGCAGACATGCTACACGGGGCGGTCCCTCAACTTCTCTGTGCCTCATTTCCTCAACTGTAAAATGGGCGAGCATGAAGACAAAGAGTGACTGGTCCTAGTATGCACTCAGCTTTGGCTAATGGTTGTCATAGGAGAAAATGAAAAAGGTATTCCCAGTGACTTAGCATTCGGTAAATGATGTTGGAACAACTAGCAGCCACTGGAAGGAGAAAATCTAGATCCTTCCTTCACAACACTCCCCAGAATATATTTCATATGAGTTAAAGAATATTAAAGTTAAAATATTAAGTTAAAATATTAAAAACAATCTTAAAATATTAAAATACTAAAAACAATCTTATAAATGTAAACTTTAAAACAGAAGAGAATGTATCTATGACCTTAGGAAAAAGAAGAGAGCTTAAAACTATATAAAAAAGAGAAAAACCCTAAAAGGACAGACTAGAAAAATACTTGACTCATACCCACAGCACAGACACACACATACACACAAACACACACGATAACCAAGGCAGTACATTTTGTAGTAGCAAAAACAAACACAAACAAACCACAAAATCAAAAGCAAGGACCCAATATCCTTCAGTCTGGAGTGGGTAAACTAGATCAAGCCCACACGATGAAACCCATACAATTTCAAAAGAAAAATAAAAAAACTTATGAACTGATATGAACAGAACCTAAGACAGATCATTTTTGCAACAAAGAAAATGAAACCTGAAACTGTATCTATTCTCTATGAGTACATGCATCTGTATGCTGGTGTGCCTGTATGTAAACGTTTATACATGTAAATATGAATAAATGTAATATTCATATAGACATACAATCTGGGGGGATAAAAGCCAAACTAAAAATAGGGATTACAACTGAGAAGAGCGCTAGTTTGGGAGTGCTAGTCCAAAGAGACCTTTGCCTCATCCATAATGTTTTGCGTTTTACAAGGAGAATATGCAGTCATTTATTACTTACGAAATTAAAACTCATTTTAAAAATCTAAATTTCCACGCCAGCTTGCCTATACTTCTCTATAAGTCTAAGAAACTTTCATCCTCAAGGTCAGAATATTTCAATCCTATTTTCCAAACTAAAATATTGGTAGGTAATGACAAAGTTCACTGAATTCTTAATATCAAATAATAAGGAATAAATTACACTTTAAGCTAGGTAGCACATCTTACAGAATAAGAAAAATTGTGTACATGTTCAATGTCAAGTGTTTTCTATGTAACTAAAAGAGGCAGTGCTTATATTTATTATTTCTGTGCCTCTGAAGTTCAGGGTAGGTTCCTTTGGCTGGAGGGAGAGGGCCCAAGAAAACACATTTGGGGCATCTCCGTAGGGGGTTAGATTTTAACTGGAGGTCAGGAACCATGGAAACATACCCAAAGAGACAAAGGGAGAAGGGGATTAAAAAAAAAAAAAAAGATTTAAGGAATAGAAAATGAGTACTGAGAACCTTTCCACTCTACTGGCATCTCCTTTCCCAAACAAGCTGACTCCTTTACTAAGTATTTGGCTGCTCTGGTGATTAAAATGGATTTCACGCTGGAAGGCCTTGCTGTTCGAGGAAAAACAAACAAAGCTACTAAATAAACTATTCTTCTTTAAAATCTTTCAAGGAACACAGGACAAGCTCTTCAAGCCTATGTAGTGTTATACAGAAAATAAAATAAACCACCGTTTTCTTTCCAGTGGATAATCAGTCAGGAAACAATTCGGAAGTTACAACTTTCCTCCAGAAGAAGCAGGTTTACAGAAATCCCCACTGTGTTGTAGGATTCCACACCCAGACGCACTGGTCAGAAGAGTGCACCAGTGATTCTCAATCTAAAAGATCTACAAGAAAACAATTTTAGATGCCTAATAAATGAATTTGGAAACATTGCTATTGAATATGAAGCAGCTATGAAAGAGTATTTATAAAAACATACGTTGGGGGGTGCCTGGGTGTCTCAGTCGGTTATGTGTCTGACTCTTCATCTCAAGCTCTGGTCATGACCTTAGGGTTGTGACCTCAGGGTGGAGCCTGTTGGGGTTCTCTCTCCCTCTGCCCCTTCCCCACTCTCTCTCAAATATATAAGTCTTTGAAGTGTGTGTGTGTAGATAATAAAATAACAAATTCCCAATACCATCATCCAACTGAAGAGAAGAACGTCACTATCTCCTCTGAAATTCCCATGTACTCTGCTCAGTTTATGTCCCATTCCCTCCTTGAATTTGTTTTTTATCATTCCCTCGCTTTTTGTCAGCTTTACCACCTTCTTGTATCCTAAAAACATATATTATTTGGTTTTGTAAAATAAATTAATTTTATGTAAATTGACGCAGTAAGTATTCCAGAATTGGGGCTCAACATCATAGGTCTGAAAGCTACCCATGTTGGGGTGTGTAGCTATAATTCATGCATTTTCACTATTGCATAGAATTCTAAGCATGAATATACCACAATTTGTTCACTCTACTGCCAGTAAATTTGTTTCCAATCCTTAACAATGACAAACACTGATTCTGTGAAGATCCTTGTGCGTGACCCCTGGCCCACGTACACTGTCAAAAATTTCTCTTCAATACACGAGTAAAAGTAGAATTGCTTAGCCTTGTAATTTTTTTTAAAGATTTTATTTTATTTTATTGACAGACAGAAATCACAAGTAGGCAGAGAGGCAGGCAGAGAGAGAGAGGGAAGCAGGCTCCCCACTGAGCAGAGAGCCCGATGCGGGGCTCGATCCCAGGACCCTGGGATCATGACCTGAGCGGAAGGCAGAGGCTTTAACCCACTGAGCCACCCAGATGCCCCTGCTTAGCCTTATATGATAGGCATTTTCAACTTCAGTAAGGAATGCCAAACTATCTTCCAAAGTAGTCGTACCAATTTATATTTCAGTTACTTCCTATCTTCAGAAGCAGTTGGTATCTATTTTTTAAATTTTTGTCAATCTGATAAGAGATGTCATCTCTGTGATAAATTTGCATTTCCCCGATAATTAATGTGACTGAACTTTTCTTCACATATTAGAGGCCAGGAGGGTTTTCTACTTTTACTAAATGCTTGTCAAATTTTCCATCCTTTTTTCTATTGAGTTTTCTTCTTATTATTTGATTCATAGGGTTTTTAAAATATAGTTTGGATATTAATCCTTTTCTATTTATATATGTTCACAAATGTCGTCCCTCCAATTCTTGCTTTAGTTTTCACTCTCTCTACAGTGTATTCTGCTACACACTAGCCAGATGAAAGACCACAAATATTATGGTTTTTATTTTTTTGGTGAAGTACAAGGTTAAGTTATGCAAGAATAAAGAAGACCCAAGCAGAACAGAATGCTTGAAATAAATGGTGCATGTCTGGAACTGCCCCTACCAACCATGGCAGAAAGAATCACTTAGAAATAAGGAAAAGGCTCCTGAGGACCTAGGGACTAGCAAACTCTTGCACAGTAAAGATGAAGTGCGGAAAGCAATACTGCTGAGTTGACATGAGGGTTAGTGAAAGACATGAACCTACAAGGTCAAGAGAGACTAGAAGAGCCACCAGAAGAAGAAAGATGTCAATATACAGTGACACACCAAAGAAAGTGACCTGACTTGCCCTCCGAATTTCCTGAGAGAAAGTAAACGTGAAGGCTAAGACAGGTTTGGTTTTAACAGTGTTGGTTCCACCAGCCTGTGTGGTCCAACAAGGGGCTGGCGAGCTGCGGTTCACAGGTCCACCCTGCATACCACATCACACAGGAGTGTGGCACAGGAGTGAAGAGTGGTTTTTACATTTTTAAAAGATTTTTTAAAAATCAAAAGAAAAACACTTCATGATACATGAAAGTTATACAAAACTTAAATTTCAGTTCCCATAAATAGCGTTTTATTGGCACACAGCCATAGTCATGTCTGATCCTGAATTATTTTTACATTCCTAGGGTAACACTCAAAAGGTAAATGAGCCTATACTTTTCTGCTCCTACACAGTCTTTATTTTGCTTAACAAGATTACTTTGGCCTCAGCCAATGAGCTGTGCAAGGCTTTTACTCTTTCCATTTCCTCAAAAATTTGGATAAAATAGGAACTCAACTGTCCCTTCAAAATATTGGTAGAACCCATTTGACCCTGGAATTCCTTTGTGTGGGGGGGGTCTTCAGCATTTCAATTGTTTAAATATACTTACTGTCCTAATCTCATTTAGTTTCTTTTTATACCAATTTTGACATTTTATACTTAGGAATATATTCCAAGATGGAGAAGTTATTTGCAAAACTGTTATTTTTATAATTCTTTATTCTATCTCTACCATTGGGTCTCTACTTATTTATTCTATTTTGTTCTATACTTTATTTTTCTGCCTTAACTTTTTTTTAAATCAGTTTACCAGCGATTATTCATCTTAGTATCTTTCTACTAAGATACTGTTTTGCTTTATCTTTCATAGACACCACTCAGAAAATTGAACAGCATTTCTCTATACCAATAAAACTAACTAATGTCACTGAAAGATACCATGCACAGCAACCACGATGTAAGAGTTTAAGAATTAACCAAAAACATGCAACCCTCTTGTTGAGAAAGACATTTTTAAACTCTAACGAAAGACACAGAGGGTGATCCGAATACATGGAAATCTAATACATGTTCTTGGGTAGAATAGTTTACTATGCCAGGTCTTCTCAAGTTAACCTCTCCATTAAATTAAATCCCAATAAACATTATACAGTTATACTTTTTGAGAAATTGAGTAGACATATTCTAAAATCTATGTGAAAGAATAAAAGTCCTTAAACAGCCATGTTAACTTAAGAAAGAAATGAGAGGGATCCAGCCTGATCAGGTATCAAGAAATACCACAAAACTACAGGAGAAAAAAAAAAAAAAAAAGTGACCTTGCTGCAAGAACACATAAAAAGACTGACAGATCAGAACAGGGTTCGGAGACAGATCCTCGTGCTTGAGCATAATACACAGACAAGGTGAATCAATGAGGAAATGATGGGTATTTTTAATGGATGGTGTGGTCAAACCCAACTTATTATGTGGGAAGAAAAATAAATACACCTGGAATCCTATCTAATACCAAATACAAAGTTAGACTCTAAACCAGGCAAGTCAGGAATTTATGAAATTATTCCTGAATGCCAAATCCCTGTATTTGTAAGATTTTATTAGAAAAAGCCATGCCTATTCATTTACACACTTCTGTATCTGCTTTCACACTACAGTGGCAGAGCCAAAGAGCTCTGACAGAGACCACCGGGCTTTCAAAGTTTACATACTCCCTTTAAGAAAAGGTTGGCTGACTCCTGTTCTGTAGGTATTGAAGACCTCAGTACTGAAGGTAAAACAATAAAATTAACCTTAGAAAATATATCAGCATATCTTTTGACCTTGGTGGGGGGAAGAAGTTCTTAAGGCAAAAAACTCTTTAAGCTGATAACACAGAAATTCAAGCTTTCGGCTCAATAGATCATAGAATCATAGAATAGATCAACTACCATCATAGATGATGGTAACTGATTAAAGATGGAGAAGTTATTTGCAAATTCCAAAACCAACAAGAGACCAATACCTCTAGTGTATAAGAAACCCCTATAATTTAATGAGAAGGAAGCAAGAACCCCAAAAGAAAAGCAAGCACTTAAATTGCTTAAAGAAGCAATTTGCAGAAAAAGAAATCTAAATATATAATAAGCATAAGAAGAGATGTTCAAGCTCTATAGTGATCAGAGAAATGCAAATTAACCCAACAAACAGATGTGTCATTTTATACCTTCAGATTTGCTAAAATTAGTCAGCTGTATAATGTTGGCTGATGGCAATATACAGACACCTGGTTTCTCCCAAGTTTGTTATTAACCATCAATACCAACTAAAATGAAAAATCACTGTCTTGGAAATAAAACCTAAGGAGGAGCAAAATATAACAGAGATGTGTCTATATTCAATCAGTATCTTATTCAGAAGAGATCGGAGGCAATCATTTGCAGACTTGAATACACAGTTGTGAGAATACGGACAATCACAAATTGCATTAAGAAAATAAATATAGCTAAAATAGTTTCATTTTGGCTAGTTTTCTTAATTCAAGTGTCTGTAGGTCAAAAGACTAGCCAGAAGAAATTTAAATGCTTTATTGGAAACCTGGATACACATTTTTACTTGAAATTATGTCAGACTTCTCTTTGTAAGGATTTAAAATATAACACAGCAGTTTCTAAAATCACTGGCGTATTTTATTCTTGGCTGAACTGAAACTAGGCAATAAACATACAAATGCACCGTTAGAGATACACTAAGGAGAGTGACATTTCTCCTGATCTCTGAGCTTCTACGGTAATTTATGCCAATAGATGCACAGATCTGCACGCGGCTCACAACTCTTAAGCACAATGTTCGTGGGTTCGCAATCACAGCAGTGGCGCCCACCAAAAACACTGCAGTCCCTTCCAAGCCTCTGTGTATGCCACCACAGTGAGTAAAACTAATTTGGGTTGATTCCTCTTGCCATAGTCCCTAGCCGTCACGTCCAAGCACAGCTACAACTCTCGTTCAGATCCCCGCCTCAAGTTCAGATCACAGGTGAGGTCTCTCACTTCCCCTTCCTTTCCGTTTCTCCTTTCTTCCCTCACGTTTCCTCCTTTCTTACCTCCTCCCCTACTGAACCCATCCCTCCGACCAGCATGTTCTGAGGATCTGTTATGATCCCGGCACTGTTTTATTGCTAGGAAGGCAGCAGTGGTGAAGAGAGACGAAGCCCCTGCCCCTTCTGAGTTGCCTCCTGGTTCTTTATGTATAACTATATTCAGCTATTACATTTTTCCATCGGACTGCTTTGTCCCTTGCCAACCCCATTCAAAATGATCTTACTTGTTTTCCATGGCCTGCAGGAAAAAAGCCCAAATTTTCTGGCTCGCCTTCCATGGCCCTCTAGGATCTGGTTCCACTGTCTTTCCAGCTGAATCTCCAGCTTCATTCTGCATGTCCTGTGCTTCGGCTAAACCTGAGCGCTCGCCCTACACCCCAGCTATGGCAGAATGGACACGGTACCGCACGATCGGGTGACAGGCTGCCTGCGGCAACAACCGAAACCCAATACAGAGGAACACAGAAAAACCGAACGGTGAGGGAAGCACGGATGAAGAAACAGACGACGACATGGAAATCTAATACATGTTCTTGGGGGGAACAGCTTACTATACCAGTTCCCTCCAAATTAACCTCTCCATTCCCTTAAATCCCAGTACAAGTCATAGTTACACTTTGTCCCACAGCTGTTTATGAATGTCCTAGTAGTGCCACAGGACCGACACTGGGAAATGGGAGCAGGGCAAGGTATGTAAATCCCTCTGGGAAAAGGTGACTGCCTCCCCCAAAAGGAGGCCTTTGAACTAGAGAAGAAAAGGACTGACTCTTACCTGGGAGGCTAAAAACCAACCAGAAAGTTAGATGTCCTTGTGCAGCAGTGAGCTGCCCAGACACCAGGGAGCAGGCCCCAAGTGCAGGGCCATGTAAGCCGCTACGATGCCCTGACGAGGGCAGAAGTCCCCAGCAGCACAGAGAAGCAGCAGCCCCTGCAGGCAGAGCTGCATCAAGGAAGCAGCCATGGCACCCTCTGGTCTCAACAGGACATCTAAGGACCGGCTCAACCAGCACAGCAGGAACTGGGACCGCCTCTCTGAACCCCAGGCAGAGGCGGGCCCGCTCCAGTGTCAAGGAAAGGCAGAGGGAAGGCTGCCGAGGGCCGCTGGGCACTTCAGGCAGCACAGGAGGACAGCTGATCAGGGCTTGAGGACACTCGCACGCGGCCGATCCCCACTAGGTCAGAGGAGATTTGTGTCGTAACAAATTGTATTTAAGAAGAAAGTGCGGTTTTACCTTGTAGTCCTCGGCAGATCACATCGAGGACCTCTGGGCTCTATTTTCACTTTTTTTTTTTTTTTAATTTTTTCAATTTATTTATTTTCAGAAAAACAGTATTCGTTATTTTTTCACCACACCCAGTGCTCCATGCAATCCGTGCCCTCTATAATACCCACAGGTGGTGGGTATTTTCACTTTTTTAATGACAATGACCACTGTCAAATCGGTGTGCCGGTCTCTCTCCCTGACTAGATCGGAGTTCCTTTAAAGCAAAAACTAAGTCCACTAGAAAATAAACCTCCCCCTGAATTTCTGCGCCCCTTGTCAATTTTCACAAGTTGTTCTAGATCCCACAGAACCCTGCATAGCAAGTCTTCACAGAGAAGTACTAAAACTCTCCATTCCATGAGCCCATGAACGGATCTTTTCCTCCAGGTGAAGTGTAATCAGTGTTGAAAATACCTTCCGTGGGAGAGGACACGAACGCCCCCTTCATCGTAAGAATAAAGTGCATGCACGGTCAGGTCCTTAAGCAAAGCAAAACCCGCTTACTAGTAATCATCGCGCCGGTGACAGAAGCCAGAAATCCGACGCTGACGGCGATGAGGGAGATCACTCTCCCCTGCCTGTGTCTCTGCAGCATCACAAACATCAACACGCCCGCAGCACCGTGGACAAACAGAGACGAGAAGAGAGCCCACAGGAAGATCCAGTACCACATCTCTGAAAAGAAGAGCAGAGGGTTAATAGTTCTGCTGGAAACAACCTAGACAACCCGGGTTAATGAACAGGGGCGCACCCAGGGTTTGGAGGAAGTGTAAATGAGAAAACGGATAGAAAAGTGCCCAGTACTGTGCCTCACACATAGCAACACTAACTAAACATTAACGATGATCATCATCACTGATGCTCGACGGGGGAACAGTTCAGCCTTCAAAACATTAAGGCGAAGACGCTCTGACTGGCTCTGTCTCCATCATACAGCTATAACCCATCAACGTGTCTAGAGAGTCCCTAACATATTTGCAAATCTCGTGCAATAAATTTATTAACTGCTGTTTGAGGTAGGATTTTCTATTTTCTACACCAAATAACAGTGTTGACATTTTTGAAATCTACCTCTTAATTCAAATTGTTCCAGAAATCAACAATTTCATCTTTTATGATTTTAGGCATTTCGGGCAATTCCCCTCTTGGATCCCAACTTTATATACTAAGGCATCACTCAGAATGGGTTTTTTTTTTTTTTTAATTTCTTTGTCTCGCATAATTTTAATAGTCCTTACCCAGACCTTTCCAAGCTCCATCGTTCCTTCCTCAGAGTGTCCTTAATTACTGTTCACTGTGGTTTAGGCTACGGTCGATGAGCACACCTTCCATTCTGTCTCTCTTGTGCTCGTTCCCTTTCCTTCTGGCTTCCTGCACCCTCCCAGTCAACCCACGCAGCTCCAAGAGGCTTGGCCAGGTCCTTGCACTGACTCCATCTCCCCGCCCAAGCCCGTGGTGAGGTACGTCAGGGGAGACAACTGATCCCAGCTGAGCTGCTCTTTCCCTTCCTCTGGGAATTCTGGACTGGGCCCAAGGGAGCACCTCAGTCTTTGGGTGGCTGAGGGATCTCTGAAGGGCCATTTCTTCATCACATGATGAGAGCCTTGGGACAAGACGAAAGAAAACTATACCCACCAAAGAGAAGAGACAACCAAATCCCTCATTCCAGTGATTCCTATGGCCTGCCACATCACCACCCTTAGTTTCCACATAACACCCTAGTTTCCTTGTCATAAAATCCCTTTTTATGTAAACAAGTTGTGTGACTTAGAGCTGGAAGAGCGGACACCAGAATGCTGGGATGTCACCTTGAGGATCATCCTTGGTAAGCCAACATTCCGTAATGCAAGATATCTATCTACACTAGCGTTCTCTCTCATTGACCTCAAGAAAGGTCAATGAAACAGTCATGAAACAGACAGAGAGAACAAAAATGGATGAATAAGAACAGATTTATCAGGTATATGCTGTTGGTGGGAATGTAGAATGGTGCCGCTGCCAAAGAGAAGTAGAGTAGTTCCTCAAGAACTTGGAAAAAGAACTACCATGCGATCCAGCAATTCCGCTTCTGTGTATAGAGCCAAAGAATTAAAGGCAGCATCCCAAAGAGCAATCTGCACACCCGTGTTCAGAGCAGCATTATTCACAGCAGCCAAGAAACGGAAGCAGCTCGGGTGTCCACCAACAGGGATGGCAC
This sequence comes from Mustela nigripes, assembly GCF_022355385.1. Classification (NCBI taxonomy): domain Eukaryota; kingdom Metazoa; phylum Chordata; class Mammalia; order Carnivora; family Mustelidae; genus Mustela; species Mustela nigripes. The sequence continues at coordinate 11,442,242 of NC_081561.1, read as the reverse complement.
ATACAATGGAATAGTAGTCAGCTTCAAAAGGGAAAGAAACCTTGGGACATGCCACAACAGAGCTCAAGCTTGAGGACGTCATACTGAGTAAAGTCAGCCAGTCACAGAAAACTACACATACTGTGTGATTCCATTCACATGAGGTAGATCCAAAGCAGTGTGGTTCAGAGAAGAAACAGAATTATGACTGCGCGAGGCTTGGGGAGAGGGGAACGGGTACAGAACTGCAGTTCTGCAAGACAAGAAAGATGTGGAGACCCGTGACACAACGGTGTGAAGGGACTAAATGCTACTGAACTACACACTTAAAATAGGTACGATGGGAAATTTTATGCATTTTTTTTTAACCACACTAAAAATAAACTTTTTAACGTATGGATATAATTTTTAAAGATAATTATTTTCTGAGTCCACAGTCTCTCATGGTTGAGAAACAAACAGGGTTTTGGAGGGGTGAGGGGTGGGGGGTGGGAAGGCCTGGGGGTGGGTATCACGGAGGGTACCTATTGCATGGAGCACTGGCTGTGGTGCATGAACAAAGAATCTTGGAACACTGAAAAAAAATAAAATAAAATTTAAAGAAAAGAAAGAGATAATTATTGTAATGACCATAAATGAGAAACAAATTAAAGATGTGTGAAGTGGAGCGCCTGGGTGGCTCAGTTGGTTAGGCACCTGACTCATGATTCTGGCTCCGGTCATGATCTCAGGGTCCTGGGATGGGTCCCTGCGCCTGGCTCTGTGCTCGGCGGGGAGTCTGCTTGTCCTCTTCCCTCTGTTCCCCCCGCCCCTGTGCTCTCCCTCTCTCAAATAAATAAATAAATAAATGCATTCTTAAAAAAAAAAAAAAACACCTCATGAAGGATACACCACCCCCAAAACACCTCATGAAGGAAAGAAGGTGTGGATAGAACAAGGTAAATACTAGGGGTCTTGGGCAATGGAACTATTCTATAGTTTGACTGCAGTGGTTTTGTACAAGTGTACAGTTTTGTCACTCCATACAGAAATAAATGCACACACATAACTGAGTACACCTGTCCAAGTAGTACTGGTGAAGTCTGAATGAGGTCTGTATCAAGGTTTTGATATTATACTATGGTTTTCCAAGATGGTCTCATCGGGTAAACTGGGTAAAGGGTAAGGGGGTTCTCTCCGCATTATTTCCTGCAAACGCATGTGAATCTACAATCGTCTCCAAGTAAAAAGCTCTTTTTTTTTTTTTAAAAGAGAGGATACACTGAAAACAGATTAAAAAATAAAATCATTTCAGCATGCCAAATTCTTAAGAGTAACAATCAGATTGGACTCAGTTAATGTGAAATAATTTGAAGGAAGAGTCACCAGACATATTTTCCAATTGTGCTGAAGGACCATCCATGCTTCTCAGTGGCATAAGAGACAGATGCTGGTCATTATGGAAAAGAATACAAAGCTTGCCTTTCCAGATTTCAGGAAAATAGTGTTTTCATGCTGTCAATCCCAAACAAATAGCTTCAATTTATAATAAATGCATTAAAGACAAAAAGGCTTAACCTGCTCAGAAGATATTTCTATCTTTAAAGATGTAATTTTTCAAAGTGAACCTAAAAAACTGGAAATATAAGGGAATATAAGGGAACATGAAGGCATTTTCACCAGGGAGGCGCTGAGACAAGAAGGGTTCGATAGCAACAGGCAGATACTCTTAAGGAAGAAAATAATCGGGGCACCTGGGTGGCTCAGTGGGTTAAGGCTCTACCTTCAGCTCAGACCATGATCTCAGGGTCCTGGGATCGAGCCCTGCATCAGGCTCTCTGCTCCACGGAGAGCCTGCTTCCCCCACCTCCCTCTGTCTACTTGTGATCTCTGTCTGTCAAACAAATAAATAAAATCTTAGAAAGAAAGAAAGAGAGAGAGAAAGAAAACAATCATCTGCCTCGTAGCCCACGCCAACTCTGGTAGCTTACCAGATCTACCCCAGAAAACACTTTTGTTTGTTGTCCTTGAAATACAAATTGGGGTAAAGCATTCTTAACTATATTTAAGACTATGAGTGAGAAATTATTTGACATTATAAACAATGGTGTTTGTCTATTGACTATATAGTTATTGGCTTCAACAATAAATTGGCCTGATCATTTGGAAATGTAAATTTTAAGTTTAATGTTCTATGAAACCCCAAGATATCAAAGAATTATACAACTAAAATAGAACCTCGAAGAGTCCTCTAGTGACCAGGCAAGGGTTATCCCTTAAGCAGATTGAGCATAAACTACCTAAACTTAAATTTATTTTCACATTTCTGTCTTTGTTAAAAAATCGTTATTATTTATCTTGGAAAAACTGAACTCTGCTGAGAATATCTATAGCTAACTTAGGCCTCATGTTATCACTATGCTTGTGAATTACCTGATGGATGCACGCAACCTGGTCCGTGGATAGGGCTTCTGAAGAACTTGATCTCCTCTGCATAAACAAGTCTGTCTTAGGCCCTGCTCACTACTGGCAAACAGAGGAAGCCTGCTGGGTTAGTTCAGGTGAAGAGAACTGCAGGATCCTAAGAGGAGAGCAAGACCAGATGTCCAAGAGCCCCAGAGGAAGGACAGATGTTAGGAGGACAGGCATGGAATACCACCACCTTCTCCTCAACTGCCTAGGCCATACAGCTGATGTGGACATCCACAGGCCCACTGTTCCTGTCTGCCAACAGCCCACCTAATCCAAGCCTCCAGCAATTGAGCAACGGTGAGGGGAGGATAGGCCAGAGGGAGACTTGGTGCATGCTAAACAAGATGCAACACAAAATTTTAAAAATACAATGCACAAAGCAGAAAATTCTGAAGCCTGCCATCCATACACTCACCTTAATTCACTGGAAGGAAATATTCCTTCTTCTTGGGTGCATCTCCTCTGGTTATTTCTCCCTATTCAAAGATTATGGAATCTTCACCGTAAACAAATTTTGCCTGAATTGTTGCACGGAGAACTGTGATGTGTCCCGGCCTCCAAACAATCCTAGAATAGCCCTGCTCCCAATCTGTATCTCTCATCAGCGCCCGTTGCCAAGTTGCTCAAAAATTATCTTCTGTGCTTTTGTTTTTAATCCTTGGGCAAAATTATTTATGAGAAATGGTTTTCTCTAGATGTCTAAAATGTATTAACTGGGTAAAAACAAGTCAAAGAATGGTACATACTGTACAATCCTATTTACTAAAAAATATGTTTATGTACAGAAAAAAAGCACAAACAGAAAACTTGACAATGGCTATCTTTTAAAGATAAGAGATGGGTGATATTATTTTATATATTCTTTATATTTTTTAGAACCTGCCTGAAATGTGTATATTTTTTAATTTTGCTGCAAACATACTGTCTTCAAAAAAGTAGTTTTTCATTCTAAAATTCATCAATGAAGGTGCTCTACTAGGCCAAAGTTCCTCAACCCAGGCTGCTCACAAGAACTACCCTAAATTAAAGTAATCTCTGGAGGTAGGACCTAAAGAACAACACTTTCGTCAACTCTACCAAATAACCACAACATGGAATAGAAATCAGAAGTACTACCCCATGCTAAAGTTACAGAAGAGATGCTTATGAAAAAATCCCAAAGTCATAAAAACAACAAAACCATCTCATTAGACAAACAACACTAAATGTATTTTTAATCCTCTAGAGACTATCTCACCTTTCTACTAAAATCATTAACAGGTGCTGAACTCTTACTGTATGCTCGACATACTCAAAGTCTCCAGCAGAAAATACCATGCCAGTAAGACATGGTTCTATTCTTTTTTCTCTCATATTTTAGTTTGAATAATTTCTTTTGGTCCATCTTTAAGTTGATGGTCTCCACGGAGAGCCTGCTTCTCTGTTAGCTGTTCAGGATTTCTACCTTCTTTATAAAAATGGTCCACATTGTATCTTTAGATAGTCTGTGTTCACATTAGATTATCTCAAGCTTTGCTCTCATTCCAGCAAATCTAAAAGCGTGGAAATCACTCCCCTTAGTTTCCAATATCAGTGACTTCTCAGTTTGGGGATGCATCTCACCTAGGTGACTTATTAGAGTCTCAGGAAGATGATGCACTTATAATTTGAAAAAGTCCCCTAGATCAGAGGTCAGCAAAGTAGGCTCCATGAGCTGTAGCTGGCCCACTACCTGTTTCTGTAAAGTCTGTGAACTAAGAATGGTTCCTACATTTTCAAGTGGTTGAAAAATCAAAAGAACTATATTTCACACCTCAAAATTACACAGAGTTTGAATTTAAGTGTCCATAAAACTTTACTGAAACATAGTCAGACTCATCCAGACTCTCTATGGCTACTTCCATGCTATAAAAGCAAAACTGAGTAGTTATGACCTGCATAGCTGAAAATATTTACTATGGTACATTAATTAATTTAATACAGTACTTTCATATATTAGCAAGAGCTGCCACGTTGAGTGTTTAGTTAATGATTTCAATGGCATATATTCTAATAACTCGGTTCTTCAGAGCACAGTGGGTAGCTGATATAATGCGGAAGAGAAGCTTGAACAAGAAGGACAATGTCAAAGAAGGTCCCAAGAGAATTCACTGTCACATAAGAATTTTTTTAAATAAATTTAATTTAACTAAATAATAAACATATTGGAAATGGCATGAAGGTAAAGAAAAGAATCCACTGTCAAGAAATAAAGCAATCAATAGAACCAAATTGAGGAATGACCTAGACTTTACAACAAGCAGAAAGGGACTTTACAGTTACTATAATTTACATGTTAAAGGCTTTCATGGGAAAGGTAGAAAACTCACATGAACAGATGTGGAATTTTAGCAGAAAAATGGAAATTCCAAGTAAAAGTCAAATGGAAATGCTTGACATTTTTTTAAAAGTCAACAACAAAAACCATATTATCTGAGATAAAAAATTCTGTTAATGGTCTCCCCAATAGACCTGACACAGTTAAGCAAAGAATCAGTCAACTTAAAGATGGACCAAAAGAAATTATTCAAACTAAAATATGAGAGAAAAAAGAATAGAACAAAAGGAGGAGAATAAGAGAAAGAAGGAGATTAAGGGAAAAGAGGAATCACCCATCTAAGAGCTATGCAACAATTTCAAGTGGTTTAGCACACATGTAATTGGAGTCACAGAGGGAGAAGAAAAAGAGAATGGAAAAGAAAAATATTTGAAAAGAGATGGTTGAAAAATTATAAAAATAATGAAAGATATCACACCACAAATCTAAGACTCCAAGAGAATCTCAAGCAAGATAAAGACTTGCCAAAATAACCAAAACACAATAAAATAAAAATAAGCTACACACTACCTAGATACATCATAGTGAAATGATGAAAAATCAACGATAATGGGAAAATATTGAAAGTAGTAGTAGCAACAGTTTACATATAGGAGAACAAAGATTAAAAACTATAGCAAACTTCTCATCAGAAACCATCAAACCAGAAGACAATAGAGTGACATTTTTTTAAAGACTGAAAGGGGAAAACAAACCAAACCAAAACAAAAAACCTGGAAAGGCAGGAATCTATATTTTGGAGAAATAGCTTTCAAAACTGAAGGTGAAATGAAGACTTTTTTCAAAAAGAAGAAAAGCTGGGAGAATTAATCACCAGTGGACCTAAAAGACATATTAAAGGAAGCTCTTCAGACAGAAGGAGTATGATAGTAGATGGAAGCTTAACTCTACACAAAGAAATGAACAAAAAAGAAAGTTAAAATGAAGGTAAACATAAAGGACATTTTTCCTTATTTTTAATCATTCTTAACATATTAACTGGACTTAAAAATAAATCACTGTATTCGTCCACTTGAAACTGCAATTAACATAGAAGTTGAAGCTACAGTAAATATTTAAAGCTATCTGCTTCTGCTTTTTAAAGAGAGAAAAAAACACTAGTTTTTAAATTCAATGGTGATACTTTCAGGGTTTGCCTTAATTCATTGGCTTTCTCAAAGCTTATGGCAACACTTATTACCCACTTTCACTAAATTACACTTTTGCCAGCTAATTATATAATTTCAAACGGTAAATTACAGTACTTATCATTGAATAGTAAAAGAAATTTCTTTAAAAAGCAAGTTTTTTAATTTAAAACAATCAAAATATCACTGCTTTAAAGCAATCAGGTTAAGGCTACTTAAAATAGTTCAAATACTGCTCTATATTCAAGCCATAGTACTGTCTTCCTAAAAGATGTCACTCATCTTGTTCTTCCTTGTAATTGATTAGCTACTCAGTTACAAAAGCATAAGAATTAAATGTCAAAATCTGAATCTATTATGAAATTATAGCATTATACAATGATTTCAATTGTTATTACTTGTATGCCCTCAAGTATCTTAAATTATACATGTCATACTAAAAAAAAGTCAGTAACAACATGTTTGTTTGAATCAGTCACTGATTTAAAAAATCTTGTCAGCAATTGATAAAATGTTTCACAATCTCATGACACAGTATTTCCAAGGGATATTAACACTGAACACTGAAAATTGAACTTTTTACATCAATGAGCATAACATATAATGAAATTCTCAATGTAATAAACTCCTAAAATTAAATCTAAATACAGGGCCAGATGAATGACAGATCAGAAAATAAAAGCACAACCAAGAAAATTTAGCAAGTAATGTGCACGCCTGGTCAGAGTGTCACACCTTGGATATCACTTGACAATAATCCAGAGGAAGAAGTTACACCACACACAGATAAACAAAAAAATTAAACGAAGACATAATTTCAGATACTGAATCCAGAGTTTCCTAAACCAAATTTTAAGAAGGCCCCATTCTAAGAGCTGTTAAATGGTGTTCACAGAGTATGGATTTTTCTAGGTCCTAAGCTTCACCTTATAAATCAGCCTATTAAAAACCTGAGGAAGCACCACTTAAAAAAGAAAAATTTCTTAATTTTAAAGATTAAAGAAATAAGTTTATATGCAAATGGTAAGCGTTTTCCTTAACTCATAGTTAACTAAACTTTTCCTTTTCTTTTTTAAGATTTTATTTTATTTATTTATTTGACAGAGAAGGAACATAAGCAGGGTAAGTGGGAGGGGGAGAAGCAGGCCCCCTGCCGAGCAAGGAGCGCAATGTGGGGCTGCATCCCAGGACCCTGGGATCATGCCCTGACCTAAAGGCACACACTTACGGACTGAGCCACCCAGGTGCCCCTAACTAAACTTTTCTCTCCCTACTTTCTAATTTCTAACTCAGCTTTCCCATAACATCAGCATGAGAACGGCTGGCATCAGATTGTATTACACACAAGGAACCTGAGCCTGGGAAACATGTGGCTTGTCCAACATGCAAAATCCATTTAGTTGCAGTCAAGCATAAAACTCAGTTTCTTGATCCATAAATGCAGGGATCCTACTGTTTCTTTAGACTCTTTATTTGCATACAAGTATCTGACAGAACCCAGATTATTCCAGAAGGAAGAATTCCAATAGCTGCACATTATCTAAGTGTTTACATAAATATTGCTAATGCTAAATTCTCCCATATACTTCAGATCTAATGTAGCTAAGCCATCTTGAATTTTCAAAATATGGTCATTTAATAGGAATTATTCTCTACAGTTAATGGTTCATATAAAGAAACATTACTAAAATATTAAATAGATTAAAATATTAAAAATAATATTAATAATTAGGATTAAAAGATAGTCACTTATTAAAAACTGGGTTTGAGCATCCTCCTGGAAATGAGTTGTTTATATTGAAAATTTAATAAGTCTTTAGTTATACCAAATTCTCCATATTAATTTGCTTTATATATCACAATATAGCTACAGATTGATCACCAAAAACTTTATCTTTAAAAATTGGGTGTTCCCAAACCTCGAGCTCTCAATAACAAAATCACCCAGAACTAGCTAAAAATGTTAGCTTCAGAGACCCCTTTCTCAAAAGTCCTCCATAAATAGGGACTGGAACCCTGGATTTGTACCTTTAACCCAACCCAGGTGATGCTGATAGGCAGCAAAGTTCAGAAACTATGTTGGATTAAAGTAATTCGTGGCAGGGAATGGGAGAGGGGTGCAGTTTCATCATGAAAATCCAGTCCACAACACTGACAGAAACATCGCAGCTAGACATTGATATGAGAGTAGTATACAGGTGCCTCCTGCTTTCCGAAATCTCCTATTATATCACTTCACTCTTACAAAAAGTCCTTCTAGATTATATCCCAAGATTTGTAAGAACAGGCAACTGGACCCAGGTAAAAGTCTGGTTCTTCCTACTTGTACAAGGTTTGGTGAAAAATCTCCTCAGCTAAGGTTACTGGAATTGGATAATCTAATGAGACCTTTTTTTTAAATGATTCCACTGCCACTGTTTATACTACTTTTACTTTTCTTTAATATCATACTTCTTTTATATTACACTTTTTATTTATTTTACTTTTTTATATTATACTTCTAATGCTAAAATACTTTGCCACGAAAAGCACAATTAGTCTATCCTACCTGATATAACCACATACATTTAATACAGCAGTAAGTTACATGGTCACTTCCATTATAGGAAAAAAGAAGCATATCAAATGCTTTGCCTTGTGTCTGGTATGTAGTAAATATTCAATGAACATCACTATTTTAGAGCTTTGGTATTTATTAGAATCTTTCATCTGATACTGTGGTAAATTCAGCATGCTATATAGTCTCGGGGCTCTCTTCTTACAGCTGATTTTTTTTTTTTTTCTTAGTTGAGGAAGAGCTGACACACGATGTTAGTTTCAGGTACACAACACAGTGATTGGACAAGTCTGGAGGCTGCCCTATGCATCTGCTCGCTACGGCTGCACTGTCTGTCTCCATACAACGCTATTACAACACCATTGTCTATAATCCCTATCCTGTATCTTTTATCTGGGTGACCTATTCATTCGATAACCAGAGTCTGTATTTCTCAATCCCCTTTATCTATTTTGCCCACCCCTCCATCTCCCTTCCCTCTGGCAACCGTCAGGTGGTTCTTTGTATTTATGGGTCTGTTTCTGTTTTTTATTTGTTCTGGTTTTATATTCCACATGTAAGTACCATCACATGGTATCTGTCTTTCTCTGATTTATCTGTCTGGCTTATTTCACTCATTCTAATATCCTCCAGGTCCATCCATTTTGTCACAAATCTTTCTTTTTTAATAGCTAATATTACATTGTACATATATACCACATCTTCTCTATCCATTGATCTACCAGTGGACACTTGGGTAGCTTCCACGCCTTGGATATTGTAAATAATGTTGCAATAACAACAGGGCTGCATGTATGTCTTGGGATTAGTGTTTTCATTCTCTTTGGGTAAATACCCAGTAGTAGAACCACTAGATCATATGACAGTTCTATTTTTAATTTTTTGAGAAACCTTCACACTGTTTTCCATAGTGGCTGCCCCAGTCTGCATCCCCACCAACCGTGCGTGACAGTTCCTTTTTATTCCCATCCTCACCGACACTTGTTATTTCTTGTCATTTTGACTCTACCTGGTCTGACTCTACAATACATCACTGTAGTTTTAATTCACACTTCCCTTATGATGAGTGATGTTGAGTATCCTTCCATGTGTCTGCTGGCCATCCAAAGGTGTTCCTTGGAAAAATGACTATTTAGCTGCTCTGCCCATTTTTTAATTAGATCATTCATTCTTTGGTATTATCTATATTTCTTTGATAGTTTGGATATTAATCCCTTAACAGATATATCAGTTGCAAATATCTTCTCCCCCACTCAGTATATTGCCTTTTTGTTTTGTTGATGGGTTTCCTTCACTGCACAGAAGCTTTACCGTGCTATAGTCCCAACGGTTTAATTTTGCTTTTGTTTCCCTTGCCCAAGGAGACAGATCTAGAAAAATGCTGCCATGGCTAATGTCAAAAAGATTACTGCCTCTGTTTTCTCCAGGAGCTTTGCAGTTTACACCTAACTATTCTTAATCCCAATTTCCTTTCCTGGTTTCACTGCCTCTGCCCTACCCCAGACTCAGGCTTCCTCTGCAGTTTAGGCTTTCTCTCCACAAGACAAATACCTCTAGTGATTTTGACTCCTCTTCCTGAATTACCTTACTTTTCCGGTCCTTCCTTTCAATCACCAAACAAAGCAAAGGTAAGTTTATATTAAGAGTCTATTAAAGCGTCAAAATTACAGCTCACACAGTCCGAAGACGTACCCAGAAACTGCTTTAAGAAATGTCATCTAGACCTCGGACTTGCTATTGCCAGAGGATATGGATGAATCATACGGACGCATGATTCAAAGATAATGAGATGGAGACTAAGAAAGTAAGAACCCATAGATGACAATTCTGGTTTTTGAAAAACTACAGTAGCTTCATTCTCAGTAAGACATATAGGTAAAACTTCCAAAAAGTGAAAGCCTATAAAGTACAAATCATAGCAGCGCTAGTTAATGGGCTCTGTACCACATAAGAGTAAGGAATTTTTCACTTGTATTGCAGAAAAACCTCCTGTAATAGAGCATTTAGAAAGAACTTAATTCACTGGAAGCTAGGGAGCAGGGTACCCCCAGAAAGCTGCACACTTTCTTGGGAGCATACTGAAGGAAGATGCTGGTTATTCCCGTGTATGGACAATTCCAACTACACAAAATGGATAAAAAACTTCCCAACCCCCCCACCTTTCTTTCTTTCTTTTTTTTGCGGACAGTCAATATTAACACTAAAGTAGCTCAGCCACTATAAAGTCTAAAAGGGAACTAGAATAGTGTGTATGTATAACAGGAAAAATAAGCACATATATATTTTATCTGACCTTCATTCAAGCCTGAATTCCCAGCTTCTCGATGTCTGTACCCACAGAAGAGGGGCACCTGCCCCCCATTTGCAACAGACACTGCGAAAGGAGATGAGCCCGAGGCCAGCCTGTGCCTTTTTTCCCAGGGACCAATTATCTTTTCCCAGTACCAGTCTCACTCTGTGTTTACACACAGGTTTAGGGATCCTGCGTTTTTCTAAGTAAAAAATTCTTCTCTAAATTCTTAGCAACTAAATTTGGGTCAGAACACAAAATTGGGAGCCAAAGTAGTTGAAGAAAATAAAAGTAAAGCAAAGGAATGTATTACACTGTAGATTATTTTTTTAAGTCAAATTACCCATAAAACTGAAAGAGTACATGCATACTGACTATAATTTTAGACTGGGGAAAGGAGACTTAGAACATATGGAAAGAAAGAAAAACTATTTCATAAAGAAGGCATTTATCTCTACTTTAGTAAGCTGAAGAAGCGGATAAGCTACACACCGTTAATAATTTTGGAATCCCGTGAATGACACACTTTGGGAAGTGATGGATAGAGAAGAGAACTTTAGCAATGGTGATTAACAGAAGAGATGGAATTTCCAGGTACTAATCTGTTCTATATGGAATCCCTATACTAGTGTCTTCAGGAAGGAGAAAGAATAAATAGCAGAGCAAATTTGGTAGGATTTCTAAAGCTACATATATAATAAATATGGATCACTAACTTTTACACAGGCAATGGCAACTTAAAATTTTGGGAAAGAAATATTATTCAATAATATCTTATATTTTCCAGTATCTTTTGTTTGCTGGACAAAAAGTAGTTCCATTCACACATTATTAGGCTTATCAGGGCAAATAATGCTAGGCTATTCTGAAGTATCTTAAGATTTATCACCAGATGTGCCTGAATTAAAAATCTGTGTGGAACGAAATGAAAGGCACAGAACCAAGCATCATTGAGCATCATTTCTAGGGCCTGCCTCTGTCCCTGAGTAACTGATCCCAGCCATGTTACTTTAATGATGTGATACATCAGTATTTCTGAAATGAAGCAGTCAAACTATGTAAGTTCTAGTTCTAAAGCCTGTTCTAATTTCTAGCTCTTATTTTCATTTTTTTGAAAATGCATTTCTATTGAAGTAATACATACACAAGACTGTTGCCTAAAGATAAGTGTCTAAGGGAAAAAAAAAGTCAATATAAAAACTTCCCTACTTCACCTTTGTTTAGGATAAAATACAAAGAGAATAAATAACACCTGTTATTTATGTTAGTGTAAAGAAAAAATAGAGATGAGAACACACTCTCCTTTTGCTTAATTAACCAGAGTTCCTATTAACCAGATTTCTGCAATCCTTCACACAGCCATTTCTTAAATCCAAATTAATTTGGTTCTACACTATGCTCCTTTCTGTTTCATTTCTAAGTTTATCATGATGACAAACATGTCTTCTGAGTTAATGTGTTATCAAAGTCTGAAAAAAAGGTAATAAATTTTCACTTATTAGCTATCAGAGCTGAGCAAGTTACTCTCAGCTTCCATGTCTGAATCCATAAAGATAAACAATAATCTCTTTCAAGATTATCGAAAAGATCAAATACATGAAGGCATGATAACAAGCACAGAAAAGTATATTTAATAAGCATTTTAAGTAGTTTCAGGATTAAGTAGTTTAAAGGTTCAACATCTAGCCATAAAATTTGCTTACACAACTCATCCCCTAGTTAACAGTATATTCACACCAACTAATGCAAGTAGAGTGTTTAACTAATGCAATTGTTAAGTATTGTTTCAGAAATGCAATTCGATAAACACATACTGAGTATTTATATGTGCAGGCAGAATAATGCTAAAACTCTAGAATTTCATGATTATGACAATGACCCCCTCCCCAAAAGTTCAGTCTGGAAGAGACAAATAAAAATTATAATTGAACAACATAATAATAAAAGCACGTATATGGAGCAGAAGCAGCAGGGTGAGGTAAGTAACTCATTCTGCCAAAAGAAAAAGGAGGAGCAGAAGCAGGTGGCAGAGGGGAAAGAGTACATTTGCGGGCAAAGACAGGGGTTCAGAGTCCTGCTCAGCCACTCACTGTTGATATGATTTGGGGCAACTTCGCCTCTCTTCTCTGCAATTCTACTTTGGAAAGTTATTCTTAAGATCAGAAACAATATATGTAAAGTGTCTGCTACATAGCAGGCACTCACAAAGTAAGTGGCAGTCGAGTCTTGTCTTAGGACGTGTGTGTTTGTTTTGAATAGACCAAATCCTAAATAGCACCATGGCGAGCATCTCTGGACTAATAACCAAGGTACATATAGGATTACTAAGGTCACCAGCATGAGAGGGCCACAGTGAATCACATCGGGTCAAATGTTACCACTTGCAGAATCCACTTTTTTTTTTTTAGAAATGGATTCCTAACATGTGGTTCACTCACCTGCTGGTGAAGCGTATTTCTGACCTACATCTTCCTCTGTTTCTACCAAGACAAACAGCATTTTGCATAGTCAGGCTCGATATTTCCTAGAAGAGGTCCCCATGTTCCTCAGTCCCACCCAAGGAACTAGTTTTGGATGTTCAGCATATCCTTTACGAAATGGCAAAGTCTGATGAGCAACAGACGATTATTAAGATTATATTAAGCAATAATGAGAGTTAACCCTGGGTTGAAACTATTATCAACCTACTGGTTGACTCATAGAACTGGAAGCCACTATAATGATTGGAATCCTAAAGTCAATATTTTAGAAATACTGTTAGATCTAGCCAAGTGGTACGTTACATTTACACTACTCTATAGCTCCCCAAACTAATTTTCTCTAAATAAATGGTGAGTCCTTACCAAATACAAACATATATTTAAGTTCTTACTTTTCACTTCAATCCTACAAACACTATGGATACAACATTTGAAATATGAACAGTAGATAAATATAAGCAAAGCCAGAAGTAAGATAACATAGGCTATCTCCAAGTTCAATTGAATCATGAAATGGTCTTCCTGTCAATGTATTCTTTTTAGAAATAAAAATATGTTCCTCACCCTCAACCATCATGTAAGGTCAGTTTGTATCAAGTTAAATAACCACAGATTAAAAGTGAGGACACCATGAATCAATCCAGAATCTATGTTAATTTTATAGTTGCCGCATTCAAGAAAATCCGTGTCTTTAAATTCATTCTACGGTATAAAAATTCTATAAAATTGTTCTCTACAGATATCTTAATTCCATATCATGCCAGATTTTATAATAAATATATACATATGATACTATATTATAAATGATACTCTATATTTATCATGTATATAATACACATGTGTATATAATGTCAGGACAGGTTATATTTGTAAAATACTCCTCACACTTAACAAGTTTGACATAATGTATTATAAATGTTCCTACCAAATTTAGCTTTATACATTTGCAAGAATTAAATCCTGAGTATGTTTTTAAGTTTTTTCCCTGGGAAGCAGAGACTGAGGAGACACCACATTGCAAGAGAATCTCTTTCCTCTAACCACTAATCTTAAAGAGTATTTTTTAAATTCAGAAATCAGAGTGTAAGAATTTCCACATTAATGCAGAAGTTTCTTCACAAACCAAACCTACAAATTCGATAAAAAAGAATATTACTGCTCACTTTTACCACCAAAATTGAGGTTAATTATTATAATGTAGTTAAGTCCAATTCCCTCTTGACAGCCTTGACGAATGAAGGGAAATGCAAAAAAAAAAATCAAATGTCACAGAAGCGGCAGCTTGTGGCCAGAGAGAGAGAGAAACAAGAGGGAGAAAATGGTTAAGCTGAAATGCTTGAAATGCACTAGATCTTGGCCCAAGCCCCTTACCCCCTATAACCTACTTCATCAGTCATCTAGGGCAACAACAATTTAACAGGTGAAGCAAACTGATCATGGTGAACAGAGAATTTAAGTCCTGCATCCGGTTTGAGATTTGCCAGAAAGAAGAGGATTTTAGCAGCAAGCGGGGTGTGTGCGCGCGCTTGCGGGGCGGGGGGTGTGGGGGAAACCAGCGCTAACTGTGCCCGAGTCTCAGCACTAACGCGATTCCGCGCGTACTACACAAGGCAGCACCGTCGGCAGCCCTCCCCGCGCCGGCAGGAGGAGGGGGTCGTGGATTCTCCACCCGCGATCAGGCCCCTCGGAGCGCCCTGGGAGTGGGTCGAGCGTCTGGCCCCGGGGACCCGCGTGGAGTGCCCCCAGTTAACACCTTCCCGGCCGGGACCTGGGACCGCCTGCCAGCCCGCCGGCGCGCACGGGGGTGGGGCGGCAGGAGCGCGGCCCCTCCTCGGGAGCGAGAAGGGAGGCAGGGGGCGGCACCGCATCCCCGTCCCCACCCCGGGCGCATCAATTACCCGTGAGGTTCCTCAGCACCGTCCCGTGGGCCCAGAGGCTCAGGACCTGCTGCACCGACAGGTTGATCATGGAGTGGTCGCCCCCCTCCGCCTTCATCTTCCCCGGGGGGCGCCCGCCGCCCTCTCCTCGGGCGCCGGGTGGCGGCGGCGGCTGCGAGGCTCCGGGGGCGGCGGCGGGTGCAGGGCTCCTCCAGGCCGCCGCCGCCGCCGGGGAAGGCTGCGGGGCGCCGGGCCGGGCGCTGCTGCTGCCGCCGACGGGCCTCCGGGGGGGGCAGCTCAGCGCGTCTCCCAGGCAGCCCCCTCCCCGCCGGGGAGACATTGAGGACGGCGGACGGGGGAGGGGAGGGGGCCGGGCGCTCTCCCCGCGCGGCCCCCGAGCGAGGACTCGGGGCGGAAGAGGCCGCTGCCGCTGCCGCTCCCTCTCAGGGGCAGCCCCGCGCCGCGGGGGCCGGGCACGCGAGGAGGCCGAGGTCACGCAGGGAGGCCCGGGGTGATGGGCAGACGGCAGGTGCAGCCCCCGACGGGGCCCAGCTCATCACCGCCGGAGGACGAGGAGACCCGGGACCCGGAGGAGGCTGCGGCGGCGGCCGCAGCGGCACCTGCCGCCAGCCTGCCCACCCTCCGGCCGCGGACACTCGAGGAACCGCCCCCTCCACCCGCGGCCGCCGGCGGGCCGCTCGTGCGCGCGCGCACAGGTCCCCACCTCCCCCGCCGTCCCCGGAGCCGCTGCGCATGCTCACTCTCCCTCCTCCCCTCGACCCGCCGCCCTCCGACAGCCTGCCGGCCCCCAAAGCCCTCCTCCTCCCCCTCCCCGCGCGCGCGAGCTAGGGTGGCTGACGGCGCCGAGCGTCGGCCCGCAGTGGGGCGGAGGGAAGCGCGGCCTACGTCACTAGCGCCACCGCCCGGCCCCGCCGCTGATTGGGTGCTCCGAGGGAACCACCTCCACTCCCTCCCCGCCCCCAGACCGCGGGCGCGCGCCTGGTGTGAGCTGGAGTCTTGCGGCGGGGCGGAGCTGGGGGCGGAGATGCTGGACTCGAAGCGTGCGGGGCAGCCCTGACCCACCGTGTGGGGAGCCGGGGTGCTCAAGCGCGTGGGAGGGGTTCTGTGGCATTACAGCTCTTTGGCCTCAAAATGCTTTTAATAAAGATGTTTGCGTACAAGTTTTGTTTTTCTTTTTTAAGGGTGTAAATATCTCAACGTTTTAGATGTATTAAAATTTGCGTGTTTTTTTTTTTTTTTTCTTCAAGTAAGTCAGCTGATCTGGCTAGGTCACAACCTGCAGAATACATTTCTAAGCCGCTAAAACAGAAATAGACCCGCTGTATCATTCATCCAGTCCTTCCCGCTTCAAGAATTTGGGCCTCCCGTGGCACTAGCATCCGAAATCACCTATTGACCCAGGGATCCGGAGGTGTCCTACTCCTGAATGCCGTCCTCTAGTCTCGCTCTCTTTTCGTTGCAATATTCTTTTTATATAAATTGTCAGAGCCTCTGTTGTTTTTTTTTTCCCCCCTACGACTGAAACTATACTCACTCCCTTGGCTTGCTGCTTTTCTCTGTGTCCAATCTGAGCCCGAGGAGCTGTCTGATTTACAACTACAGCAAATTCATTTATTAACTTCTCCTTGAAGGATGAAACCTTTTAACTTGAAAAATTAAAGCTAAATTTTGGCGATAACAAATATGCACTAGGCAGCCCCCTCCTCCTCTCCAGCCTTTTTCAACTGCTCTGCTTTCTGGAAAAGAAAATCGACAAAGAGAAATAAAGAAGTTCATGTGTTAGCTAAATCACCAAGTATATCTGGCCAAAGCACAGAGGGACTGAATCACCTCTAAGACAGTGATCTTGGTGACCACTTTAAAAATAATTTTATATGTAGTGAGTGCTGTGAAGTGTGTAAACCTGTTGATTCACAGACCTGTACCCCTGGGGATAAAAATATATGTTTATAAAAAATAAAAAATTATATTAAAAAAATAATAATAAAATAAAATAAAATAAAATAATTTTATATGTATGTAATTGTCTGTTGTGTATATGTATGTATTATCTGTTGGATATTACAACACAGTCAAGGGAAATTTTTGCGTTATTAATAGGAATTGAGCCAAAACTCACAATGTACAGTTTATCTTCTTCCTACCGTTTAGAAGTCTTACATCTTAATTAATTTAAGATTATACACTACCAGACTTAAAAGAGGCTTTAATAATTTTCTAATTCATTTTATTTTACAGGTAGAAAACTAATCCTGCAGAATTAAGTGATTGAATAGAGGTGACACCGCTTGAAAGCCCAGTTTCTGAATTCCTCGTCTATGAACTCTTTCTTGCAAATGACACTATCTTTCTCACCTCAGTAATTAACTCCATAATTTAAGGTTCTGAATGGGGAAGTGCAGGTTACCTTATGGCAACATTAAGAGACTAGGTATTATTTGGTTAGTGGTATCACTAACCAAACATGAACACATCCCATGATGAAGGGTTTATAGGAACAGCTGCATTAAACTCTCACATCAAGAACTTTTAGTGAGTTTACATAGAATCAATTGGGGTGCTTCTGGTTACACACTATTTAAACATGGTAGCATATATTTAAAACATTCAGGAGTTGCAGCAGTGCCTAGCATGTAATATTCAATAAATATTAGCTGAATGAATAATTGAATGAACTTCATAGAAGAGTTGGCATTTTGCTTGTTTTTCATATTTTTTTAAACTAAATCTAAACAATGTCAGGAAATGAGATTGTAAAACACAGCAATGAAGGCTCAATGTGATCTGTACTTCGGTAACCTGACAATTTTCTCCCTCCTTTTCAGTTCACTTTAGTAAGTATTTATTCAGCTCCTACTATCCATAATGTTCTCTGTGAGGCCTCATCTATAGAATTTGAAGATGAATAAGGTCCCTATTCTCTAGACTAATGTATTGCATTTAATTTGTCTTTGCTTTGATAAAGCTAATGATACCCACCATGTAGAACCCTATAGTCTTGAGAGAACTGAACATTTTCCCAATAGCCAGAGTAATGAAACTCCAAACTGAGTTAATGCAAAAAGAAGTCACATGTGTAACTTCTTTCCTTGCAGATTTTTGATACTGAATTAATGTAGCAATCAAGGAATGGCTTAGTCACACTGCAGAAGTTAGGGAATGCCTCAAATGAATCCTTGAGGTGTCTTTCAATCTTATGCCCTTGTGCCCAATCTACAAACAGTTCCTGGTTTATTTTTTGCTTGCGAGTGAAGGGACACCCCTAAGACTTAGGCATCTTATTAATTGTTCAGAGAGGGCCCGGAAGAAAGCTTTCAAAATCAACTGGAATATAAAATGATATGATCCTTTGAGAAAAACATTGACAATTGAGAATTTTTTCCTTCACTTTATTATCTTCCTTTCTTGGTCTACAGTACTACAGCATAATGTCACATTGTATAGACAATCTAATTTCATCTTCTTGCACATCTTAGTGGTTCTAAACCCTGAGTAGTGGAATAGGTTCAATAGGTTGATTATCTGAAAAATATGGTTTGAATACTGCCTGCAACTAGCTTTAAAATGGGAATAATAATATTATCTCTCTCTCCAAATATTTGATGTCCTCTGAGAAATAGTAATAATGAACGCAACCTCCTTCCTTATGTCAGGCCCTGTGTCAAATATTATAGATTTAATTTTCACAAGGATGAGTTAAAATTTCACAACACTTTTAAACTGTTTTGCTTTCAAAATCCATACTTAAAGCTGTTCAAATCTTTGTGCACACACACACACACCCAGTGAGATCATTGTTGCTTGTTTTCTGAAGAAAATAAAATTCAGTTGAATGAAATGACAGAAGTACTAAGAACAAAGAGTTGTATGTAAATATGCGCACCGAAATTTACATGTTGCACTGTTTCTCAGAACACCTATTAAGTCAAGATACATTTCTATCACAGTAAATCAGAGAAACAAGGTAAAGAGTATTTCCTTCTCTAAAAGCTGTAATTCTAAAAACAATGTTGAAAATGACACTGTGGAAATTCACACCCTAAATATAGCCTAGCTACCACAATTAGAATCATTCCACTTTGCCTACCTTGGGAATTTAAAAAGTTGAAATTTCTGTGACCGGGAAATACAAAGCTGTGTCCTATTGTATCTCCCCAGTATGGCACACTTAGCATGCCAAGCTACCATTATGGAGCTGCCCAGAAAAGGAAGAGTTTCTTCACATTGGCAGTGGGACGTCCATCCATAGTCATCAAGTGTCAAGGCCATGTTTGAGATGGGAGGACAGAGAGATAACCGCCAGGGCCTCCAGCTCCATTTTCCATCTCATTTTTGTGCCTTATCTCTGCCTGTGTATTCAAACCACCTTATTTATCATCCCAAGTCTTTTTTTTTTTTTAAGATTTTATTTATTTATTTGACAGACAGAGATCACAAGTAGGCAGAGAGGCAGGCAGAGACAGAGAGGAGGAAGCAGGCTCCCCGCTGAGCAGAGAGCCCGATGTGGGTCTCGATCCCAGGACCCTGGGATCATGACCCGAGCCAAAGGCAAGGCTTTAACCCACTGAGCCACCCAGGTGCCCTGATATCATCCCAAGTCTTAAGAAGAGAGAATACATAATGATATTTGGACTCTAAAATTTCATATATTGAAGGCTAAATGCGAGCAGAAGAAGAAAAATATTGCTAAAGTCACATGCACACAAAATCCTGCATTGGCAACATACAAGACTTAGTTTTCACCCATAACCAATGTTTACAAATTACCCTGCATCCACCCTGCTCATATTATAGGTGGAAGGCCAAATATAAAACATAAAATAGTCTGTTGACTGAACAGCACCTATAGATTTGTAATACCTAATTCTCACTGCATTCAGTTCTTAAATTATTTCACTGTGGAGCTAAACATCAGCAAACATTATATGCCAAGAACAAAATCATGAAAGTCATATTTCACTGTATCTTAATTAATGTTTTTCTGATCTTGAGTGAAGTTACACGTTTTTTCATGTGTATAGGAACATTTGGATTACCTTTTCTAGGAAATTTTACCATTTTTCCTTGGGATATTTTATCTTTTAAAAATAACATGTAGGACCTTTTAGATATTTAACAACACACCATTTGTGACATGCATTGCATTTATCATTTCCAGAACCTTTGTCCATTGCCTTTTAATTTTAATAAAATTCTTTTGTCATACAGAATGTCTGATATTTACATTATCAGGCTTTCCTTTTATGGTATCTGAGTCTTCAGCTGTGCTTTAGAAAGTCTTCCTTTCTCTCAGATTTGATTTTTAAAGTCTCTTCTATGTTTCCTGAATATTTTATGAGTGTTTTTGTTTATAACTTTGGTCCACTTGTAATTTTTTTAATGTAAGGAGCTTGGCAGAGATCCAATTTTTTTTAAGATGGCCACTCAGTTGTCCTAAAACATTTATTGAATAATCCATCATTTTCTCACCTAAATGCTTAAAATATCTAACCACCTAAAATACCAGCTACTTCATGTACAAAATTTTTTATATACTTGGATCTATTTTCAGGCTTTCATTTCTGTTCTATCTATCTATTCATATATCAGTATTACACTGTTTTAATTTTAACTGTAAAATATGCTTTAATATCTAAATTCTGTCTTGCTTATTCTTCATTTTCATTTTTTAAAAAATTAATCTTGAATGCATATTATTCCAGAGGAACTTTAAAACCAGCTTCTTAATTCTAAAAATACTACTGGTTATATTTTTAGTGGAGTCATGTTAAATTTATAAATAAGTTTAGGGGAAATGGAGAACTTTCCCCTTATTTTAAGAATTTTAATTTTGAAAAGTTATTAAAAATGTCTGTTTAATATCTGTAGATAAGACCATGTGATTCTTCCTTTGGTTCTCCACATACAGTGAATTGTATTAATACATTTCCTAATGCATTCTCTTTGAATTCTTATGATTAATGCTACTGGGTCATGATCTCTCATTCTTTTAATATGATAATTCTGCATCTTAATTTTTTATTAAATTTTTGCCATCGAGGGTGCCTGGGTGGCTCAATCAGTAGACCATGTGACTCTGGATTATGGCATGGTTAAGTTGAAGTCCCACACTGGGTGTAGCGATTACTTAAAATTAAAATCTTCTAAAAAAGAGGGGGTGACAGCCCCTATGTAGCTCGGTTGGATAAGCATCCGACCCTTGATTTTGACCCAGGTCATGATCTTAGGGTCATGATCTGGGCCCACATCTGGCTCTGCGCTGGGTGTGGAGCCA
This sequence comes from Mustela nigripes, assembly GCF_022355385.1. Lineage (NCBI taxonomy): Eukaryota > Metazoa > Chordata > Mammalia > Carnivora > Mustelidae > Mustela > Mustela nigripes. Next base: position 11,420,830 of record NC_081561.1, on the reverse strand, counting down.
GGATTCTTTCCCTCTCCCTCTGCTCCTCAACACCCACTCCTGTGCTCTTTCTCTCCCCGTCTCTAAAAAATTAAAAAATAAAACACTTTAAAAATTGAACAAAAGGAATTGTGCCATTAATATTACAAGTGAGATTGATCTGCAGTTCTCTGTTTAAAAACATGTTTAATTTAGGGGTTTTTTTTCTAATTTATTTGTATTGGCTTTATATAAAATAATTAGAAACTGTTCTTATTTGGGTTTCCTCACTTCCTTAAAAATTTGGAGGAATTCAACTGTTAAACTGCTGTTGATGCTTTGGGGAAGCGGTTCTTCATCAGCTTTTTCTATTTAATATTTTACCCCCGGGGCAGTCAATCCATGTGGATATGTTTTTCTCTTTTTGAATCCTTTTTATAATTTTGTCCACCATTTTAAAAAATAATTTTTTTAAAGGTTTTATTTATTTATTTGACAGAGAAAGGGAGATGCAGAGAGAGAGGGAACACAAGTAAGGGGAGTGAGAAAGGGAGAAGCAGGCTTCCCACTGAACAGAGAGCCTGATGTGGGGCTGGATCCCAGGACCCTGGGATCATGACCTGAGCTGAAGGCAGATGCTTAACTGACTAAGCCCCCCTGGCACCCCTAAAAAATAATTTTCACTGTTAACCAATGCCTCTTTAAACTTTTCCAACACATTGCTTAGTTTGTGAATTTGCATATTCCCTCATTTTATCCTAATTATATTTGCTGATGATTTTATATTTCTCCCCATTAACTAGGTCTTAAGAGATGCTTATCAGTTCTCCATGTGTCTATATATTCATTCACTTATTTACTTTTATCATGATCAATTTTCTTCTGCTTTCCTTTGTATCATTTTGATATTTTCTATTAGTTTTACTTTAGCTATTTGATTCATTTACTTTTGTTCTTGTTTCTGAATAAGTACATAAGTTTGAGTGTTCACTGAGTGGTACTTCTGTTCCAGAGCTTTTGAAGCATACTGTTCCATTAACATTTTCTATTATTACCTTCCAGAAATTCTGCCATTGTAGTTTTGGTTTCTACTTTTAAATTATTTCAAAGAGATAATTTAATTTTTGACTTTTGGGAGAGGCGGTTTTCTATGGATTAGCCACTCATCATGCAATTACATTCTAGCCAAAGAGTGTTATCTATACAATTTCTACTTGGGGAGATTTATTAACATTTCCTTTGTGGCCCAATATATGGTTAACTTTGGTAAGTGAGAATACACGAAGAAAAAATGTGTATTCTGTTTTTAGTAAATTGCCGTATCCATGATCTACCATTTTTACTTTGTTACCAACAATCTTCCAAATCTTACTTATTTTTACCTGATAGATCTCCATAGGCTGTACGTAAGGTTTCATCAGCCCAAAGTACACAACGCAGAAACTCAAAATTTCATTGGCTTAAACAACACATCTCATTTCTTACTTGTGGAGCATGAGGACTTTAGATCGGTTTTTGTTTTCCTGGTATCCGCTTGCTTGGGCTCAGTCCAGGCATAGGTCTATTCACATCAGATACTGTCTGAAGGTTCATGCTGTCCTCATGGTCTAGGACTGGAAGTAGGGTCACAGCAAAGGCTTTGGCCTTGCCTGAAAATTTCAAGAGGACTCCAAAAACTCAGCAGTCGATATAAATAATGTTCTCATGCAATAGTTTCAAAATCAATATTAATACAAAAATCCACGATAATCACAATATCAAAAGTTTTAAATAAAAGCAGAATTTGATCCTGCACTTGCATAATCCTACCTTGCCCACCTCACCCCCAGTCCCAGTGCTGGCAGGAACAAGGGAGGAGCGCCAAACTAAACTGATGCATTTAAAGTTTACAAAAAGATATGATCCATGTCACATAGACTCACGTTCTTTTGGCCAAAGCAGGTTACATGATTAGGACCAAAAGGGAGGGGTACCTGGGTGGCTCAGTGGGTTCAGGTCATGATCCCAGGGTCCTGGATCGAGCCCCCCATCCAGCTCTCTGCTCAGCAGGGAGCCTGCTTCCTCCTCTCTCTGCCTGCCTCTCTGCCTGCCTCTCTGCCTACTTGTGATCTCTGTCTGTCAAATAATAAATAAAATCTTAAAAAAAAAATAAAAGACCAAAAGGGATAGGAAAAAGAAAGAAAAGAAGGAAGGAAGGGAAGCGTGGGTGCATGGAGGCAACAAATAATTTGAATAAATAATACAGTCCAAAATAGGCTGAGTGAGGTCAGTCTCCTACAAATCATATATGTGTTAGGGTGGCGAGTGATGTGGGCAACAAAGAATGGCACCAAGAATAGAGCAACAAGCCTAGGAGAGCTTACTCATTCTCCAAGGGAAGAGAGGGGCCAGACATTAAGAGAGATGACAACCCCAAGTTTCTGTTAGGGAATTTAAGGATGTGAGAGGGTTGCAGTTGGTTGTAGCTGTGCCCATGGGGGAGGGTGTGTGGGGAAGAGGTCAACCCTTGGCCTGGTAGAGCAGGAGGTGAACAGGTTTCACAAAGGGCTCTGCCCAGGGCTTGTCCAGGGTTGTGGTCCAGCTTGAGAAGAATATGTTTGGTAGTTGTGGTCTGTTTTCTGAGAATGTGGAGCACCATGACCTAGAAAAACAAAGAGTTGACGCCAACTATAGACACCTGTGAGATTTGTCTGTAAGCTTGCCTGGGGAGGGGACTTTGAATAGAACCCTTTCAATATGTCTGTCTATTTCTCCTATTTCTGTAGTTTGGGTTTTATGGATTTTGATTGTATACTTTTCAGTGAGTAGATTTTCTAGTATATTAGAGTTTAGTTATGACTGTTACTTTTGTGAAAACTAATAAAGGGAAACATTAAAAATGGAGTCCAGAGGTTGGGCGACAGGAGCTCTCGGGCCCTACCACCTGTTACCATTGCAAATCTGACAGGAAGAGACAGACCTAATTCATGGATACAACTTTACTGCCCCAGCAGGAGGAAGAAAAGGTTTTCCTCCTCTCCTAGCAACAGCCCAGCCAATGAGAGGTGGTCGCACCTCAGCCAATGAAGGGCCACTATGCTTCTAACTCCCAGTTTACTCCAGTGGACTTTTGTTTGAATCAGCCTCCCAATTTCCCCCTCTCTTCTGTACAGAGCACTCCTCTGCTTTGTTCAGTGGACTTGCCTTTGGTTTTTGACTTAGTTTCTTTGTCCAGGATTGCAATTCTCTGCTATTCCCAAATAAACACATTTTTGCCTGGTAAAATAACTGGTTTTATTTTTTAAGGTTAACGCCTTGCTATTTAAAATGTCTTCATTTGAGGCACCTGGGTGGCTCAGTTGGTTAAGTGTCTGCCTTCAGCTCAGGTCATGGTCCCAGGTCCTGGGATTGAGCCCCACATTGGACTCTCTGCTCAGCAGGGACTCTGCTTCTCCCTTCCTCTCTGTTTGCTGCTCTGCCTGCTTGTGCTCTCCTCTGTCAAATAAATAAAATCTTAAATAGTAATAATAATAATAATAAAATGTCTTCATTTGTATTATAGAGGCTTTCAAAATTTAATTTAATCTCATCTAATGTTAAGATCATGAATTTAAAGGAAATATTCTTTTTTGTATTTGCTAAGCATAATTTTGTCCATTCTTTTTCAACCTTTCTGAATAACTTTGTTCTAGCAGTTCTGTTGTTGAGATTGACTTTGTGACGCACCATTAGACTATTTTACAGAAAATTTGAAACCATTTCCATTTGCTGATATACTAGGTATGTGTTATTAGTTGTATCATAGTTATATTATTCTGTTTGTGTTTTTAAAAGAAGTATTTAATTAATGTGGTTTGTACGTCCTTTATGCATTTCTTATCATTTAAAAGAGTAGATTCTGTTTTTATTTCTTATTATAATCTCTATCACCATCACTAATAGACATATCATCCTCTGTTTAGAGTGTGACTCCTGACCCACTCTAAGCAATCCTAAAATTACTTACTTCCACTATAAACATTTAATTAAAGCTAGCTTTTATTATTGTTTTATTTAAATATTATTATATTTTTATAAAAGTATATGGAAATGTCAACTTTCTGAACAATAGTTCTTCTAAAGAATATACAAAAAGGACTTGCAAGGAATAGTCTTGATGAGAAAGCATCTACTTCTATTTCTCCTCATTTCCTCTTTTTTTTTTTTTAAGATTTCATTTATTTATTTGAGAAAGACTGCACACAATCTGGTGGAGGGGCAGAGGGACACGGGGAAGCAGACTCCCTGCGAAGCAGGGAGCCTAACATGGGGTTTGATCCCAGGACTTGAGGATCATGACCTGAGCTGAAAGCAGATCCTTAAGTGACTGACCCACCTGGGTGCCTCAACCCCTTTTTTAGACATAAAATATCCCCATGGTTGAAAACTCTCACCAGGCAAATATGCTCAGTGAAAATCTTCTTCTACCCCTGGTCCCCAACCACTTGGTAGTCCTCAGGTATCCACTGGTGCTAACTTTTCTGCTGATTCGTTCTAAAGCTGAGCCACTTTAAATATCATTTCAATCCCAGCTAGAAAAGATTAGGAAATACAAATGTTTAAACCTTCCCTTTACCCACTTCCCTCTCAACTTCTATAAGCTACACAATATTACTTCATCCTTGACACTAAGAAGTCTATGGAAAATACAATAAATTCCTTAAAATCTTTTGTTGTTGCTTTTGTTTCATGCTTAAATGAAAATTTGATTAAGCAAAAAATTATTAAGTCACAGTCTAGTTCAAGGTAAGATAGAATAAATGCTTCACTTGGCATCCTCTGTGGAGTGCAGCTATTACACTTAGACAGAAGACAGGAAGAACTTGAAAAGTAAAGAGTAGCAGATGGCTTGGAGAAGAAGATGAGAAGGGCCACCAGACAGACCTTTAGTTTCCCATGTTTTGTTCCTCTGGTGTTCCCTGGCCCAGGCTCAGGACAACACAGAACCTAGACAGGGATGTAGGTACTCACAGAGAGAGCCCCAAGAGAAGTTTTCTTGTGGCTTGAAGAACAGGATAAGGGTCCCCTAACTGCCTCACCTGATTGGATGAGACCCACTCACATTAAAGAAGGCAGCCTATTTTACTTCATCTACGAATTCAAACCTAAATCTCATCTAGAAGCACCCTCAACGGAATACCGAGGACAACATTTGACCAAACATTCGGACACCTCATAGCCCAGTCAAGTTGACACATAAAATGAATCATCACAAGGGTAACCTAAGAAATTCAGGAGACTTGAAGACATTTGGGTTGGGGTACCTGGATGGTTCAGTTGGTTAAGCTTCTGCCTTTGGCTCAGGTCATGATCCCAGGGTCCCGGGATGGAGTCACACATTGGGGAGAGGGGTCCCTGTTCAGCTGGGAGTCTGCTCCTCCCTCTGCCCCTCCCCCACCCTTTCCCCCAACAGCTTGTGCTTCCTCCTCTTGTTTCTAAAATAAATAAACTTGAAGACATCTAGGTTATACAATATATTCAACAGAAGGGATAGCCCTTATATTATTGAAAGAAACTCTGAAATGAAAGGTGGAACTCTTACAAACAGCTTAAAAGCTATCACTTGACTTTTCTATCTTCCACATGCTGAACTATGACCCTCAAATGCTCTTTTAAGGTTCGGGTGTTATTCTACTTTTCCAATGAGTAAAGTGTAGCTCTGAGCCTCCAGTTACCTGCCAAAGTCACCAAGCATAGTACCATTTAACTTCAGACCCCCCAAACCTGTTACTCCCCCAAACTACCCCCTTCTTTTAGTAAGATTTCTGAGACTTGAAATTTATAGAAACTATAGAAGGAGACCTTCTTGTATGATATTTGTGGCAGAGATGTTAGCTGGTCACCAAATTCTCTTCTTCCCTTCCTCCTGGGCACACAGCCGGATATGTTCTCCAGCCTTCCTTGGAGTTAAAGACTAGCCAGGGAATGTGCCCAGATGTGCTGTGTGCCTTTTTCAGGCTGGTATGTAAAAACCTCTCATAACTGTTCCTTTACAGTCTCTCACTTTTCTGACCCACTGGGATGGTGATACCCAAGGAGCCTTGAAAGTCAGAACTTGAAGACGTCAAAGCAATCATCAGCTCAGGTTCTTAGGAGGGTGCATGGAACAGGGCATAGAGCACCCCTACTGACCTAGATAGAGCTAATTTGAACCCTCTCAGCACTGAGCTATTGTATTTTGGAGCTTTTGTTTCAGCAGTTTAGCTAACCTAATTAATGTTCCAATACTTTTCTGATAGGAATGAATTCTGTTGTACCTGATGGCTCACTAATTCTATTTCCTGGAATCTACTGATGAATTCAGTGTAATAATCCAATCTAGGTGATACAAATTTTCTATCAGACTCAAATAATTTGAGCAGATCTTGTTTATCACAAAATCTTTCTACCCAAGCAATACTTCTGTAGCTAGCTAGTGAAAGCATCTCCTGGATAACTCACCCAGACCAGCTTCCTTCCCCCATTCCAACAGCTTAATTTGTCATATCACATGCACAATGAACATTACCCCACCATTCCAGCCCATGTTAAATTTCTGTCCAATCATAGATTGAAGTCAACTAGAAATACATTGTCACCTATATAACCAATCATATGTTGATTGTATAACCAATCATAGATTTAAATCAACTAGAAATATATTGTAACATTAAAGTAAAACCCTGAACATAAATTTTTCAGTAGCCATTTTTTATGCCATCTTAGATAATATAACGTTTTCAAGCTCATATAGTAAACATCTGGGCCCATTGTTAGAGTACAACCTTGAACCCAAGTTAATAATTTCCATCATTTTTCCTTCCTTATCCTAATCATATATGGTTTTTAAAAAGAAGTTGTTATTCCTACCCTTGAAGACCTCAGTATCGATTTAAGGGAAAACAGAACATACATTAGAAACGATAAAGAGGGGCGCCTGGGTGGCTCAGTGGGTTAAGCCACTGCCTTCGGCTCAGGTCATGATCTCAGGGTCCTGGGATCGAGCCCCGCATCGGGCTCTCTGCTCAGCGGGGAGCCTGCTTCCCTTCCTCTCTCTGCCTGCCTCTCTGCCTACTTGTAATCTCTGTCTGTCAAATAAAATAAATCAAATAAAAAAAAAAAAGAAACGATAAAGAAACAGGTAAAAAACAACTTGAGACCAAACATACACTAACATTATACATGAAAAATACATGTGTGACATGTATTATACATGTATATAACACATAATTAGATGATTTATGTATATATGTACATTATTAGATATGCATTGTATGTAATATGTATATTTAAAATATATATGTATTACATATTATATACTTTCCTATATTATATAGTGTGTACTCAGTAAATATGTTACAATTCCAAATTTAAGGAAAGGTTGTATCAACTAGAGCACTCAGCTACCTTTCTTAATTTATCATTCCCAACGACCAAAGGAATAGAAGACAATGTCTTAAAATCAAATTAACAGATACTGATTGAGCAAGGCACTGAGTTTGGGCAATGGTTGAAGTGGCATCTCTCAGAATTAGGCCAACGGTGCTGTGTAACCAACAAGTTGCACAACAAAATGCAACTTCCTCTCTGCAACCAGGGAGCATTTCTTGCTTCTCAGAGTCTGGCTTCCAAGGGAACCTCCCCTTTAATTCAACCTTCTCGTATTTTGCCCTGGATTTCTAAACAAAGTGCAGTTTAGTGTTTTACTGTGAAATATGATACATAAAACACAGAAGGATGAAAAAACATATTAATTTACTCCAGGGTGAGGATCAGCAATGAAAAATTTGTGGTCCATGTATCCTAAGGGGCCCGTTTAAAAACATCACATTTTAAACAGAGTGACTATTTTGTAATATATTTTTTTTAGGGAGGGGAATCTGGAAACTCTGGGGAAGTTACTTGCAGTGGGCACAAATTAAAGACCATTTTTCCTTTCATTTGTCCTTCTTCCTTTCTGAAAGTCTGAACATGATGTGAATAGATTATTAAGCATTTTGAAATCACTATTTATTCCTTACTAGTCTTTGTGAGCCTTGGAAAACAAGGCCATTTCCTTCTTATGCATACTGAGGCCTAAGAGATGAGAAAGAAAAAAATGCATGTATTTAAATTGGTCACTTACTTTGAAATTGCCGACTTGACCTCAATTGGAAATGCATCCTTGAAAATGTCATCATTGCTTCGGTAAGAGTAAGCAGTCAGGGCTAACTAAGTATCTGGAAACAGATTGTTCTATAATATATGCTTTTAAAAAGTTCTGTTAAACAGTTTTCCTGGTTTGAAGTCAAGCATTTATGCCAACAAAGTTGCTTTTCTATTTGAAATCCGAGTCTTTTCCTTGGACATGTGGACATTTTAGGCTACGTTCAATAACTAGTTAGTACACTTTTTTTTAAATGCCCTCGATGCTACTAATGTTTATCACTTGAGTGTGGATTTGTCATTTGGAAATAGTCAGAAGTTGCTTGGTATAATATGAGTTGAATAATCAGCCTGGGAAAATATTTCTTTTGATCAAAAATGAGGTGTAACCTTTTTCATGTGTCTGTTGGCCATCTCTATGTCTTCTTTGGAGAAATGTCTGTTCATGTCTTCTGCCCATTTCTCGATTGGCTTATTTTTCCTTGGCTGTTGATTTTGAGAAGTTCTTTTATAGAACTTCTATAGAACTCAGCCCTCACTCAGCCTGAAGGAAATAAATCAAAACCACCATGAGACACCACCTCATACCAGTCAGAATGGCTGAAATTAACAAGTCAGAAAACGACAGAAGCTGGAGAGGACATGGAGAAAGTGGAACCTTCTTACACTCTTGGTGGAAATGCAAGCTAGTGTAGCAACTCTCAAAAACGGTATGGAGGTTCCTCAAAAAGTTAAAAATAGAGCTATTCTAGGACCCAGCAATTGCACTACTAAGTATTTATCTGGAGGATACAAATATAGTTATTCAAAGGGGCACATGACCCCAAAGTTTATAGCAGCAATGTCCACAATAGCCAAACTATGGAAAATGCCCAGATGTCCACTGGCAGATGAATGGATAAAGAAGATGTGGTGTATATAGTATACAATGGAATATTACTCAGCCATCAAAAAAACCTTTGCCACTTGCAATGATTTGGTAGAACTGAAGGGTATTATGTTAAGTGAAATAAGTCAGTTGGAAAAGACAATTATCATATGACTTCACTCATATGTGGAATTTAAGAAACAAAACAGATGATCATAGGGGAAGTGAGGGAAAAATAAAATTAGACAAAATCAGAGAGGGAGACAAACTATAAGAGACTCTTAACTATAGGAAACAAACTGAGGGTTGCTGGAGGGGAGTTGGGTGGGGGGATGGGTAACTGGGTGATGGGCATTAAGGAGGCATGGGATGTACTGAGCACTGCGTGTTATATAAGACTGGTGCATCACTGACTCTACCTCTGACATTAATAATACATTACATGTTAATTAATTGAATTGAGATTTTAAAAATGAGGTGTAACATAAGTGGTGAAACAGTTGTTTCCATAGTTCATAAATTGGTTTGAAAAAGAATTAAAAAGTGTTCAAAGTAATGGCAACATCATTAGAATAAGACTCTAACCTTCCAGAGTGTCTTCTCTGAAGGATAATATAATTAGTAAGTCTCTAAAGCATGTAGCTTATAAGACATTACTGAAAGAAATTGAAGACACACATAAATGGGAAGATATTCCATGCTTATGGATTAAAGATTATTGTTGAACTATCCATACAACCCAAAGCAATCCAAAGATACAAGGCAGTCCCTATCAAAATTTCAATGGCATTTTTCACAGGAATAGAACAAACCACCCTAAAATGTGCATGGAACCACAAAGGACTCTGAATAGCTGAAACAATCTTAAGAAAGAACCGAGCTCGAGAAAAAACAAAGCATCACTCTCCCTGATTTCAAACTATATTGCAAAGCTGAAATAATCCTACAGTATGGTACTGGCATACAGACCGACACATAGACCAGTGGAACAGAATACAGAGCCCAGAAATAAATCCACCCATCTGTGGTCGATTAATATATGACAAAAACGCCAAGAGCATACAATGCAGAAAGGATAATCTCTTTAATAAATGGTGCTGGGAGAACTGGACAGCCTCATGCAAAGGAATGAAACCGAACCACTACATTTGCAACGACACTGCCCAGCCCACGTCTTCATTGCCTCATGGAAGAACGACTCCAGCAATGTCCTAGTTAGCTTGCCAGACTCCAGTCTCCAGCCTTCCGATGCATCTTTCATGACCTTTGCCAACTAATCTTCCCAACCCCAATTTTTATCCTGTTCTCTCTCCGCTCAGAAATTCCTAATTCTCCTTTGATTAAAGTCTTCTAACTTCTCTTTATCCACCATGTTCGCCCAGTATTGCTTCCCGTGGCTTCCAACATGCCCTTACGCTCTGGTAAGATTAACTGTTTCTCTGCAAAACTGAGGGTACACACGTCTCCACACTTTGGGTTATGTTGTCCGTGTGGCAACTTATCCTTTCAAGTCCTGTCTCCTCCTTCTAGCCCCAAATCGAATCCCACGTCTCTCAGAAGTTCTCTCTGACCATTTTAGCTTCAGTTCATTTTAGGTAAGCCCCAGCAAAGGAAGGATGGGAAAATGATCAGAAATACAGATTGTAACTTTCTCTGCGTGGCCTCTGTAACTTAGCTTCTGCATCTACTTTTTCCATTTCTCTCTTTCCTGTCTCAAAACTAAAAATTAGCATATGTAGTGTATCCCATCTCTTCCTGTCTACTTTTTTTTTTTGAGATTAAAAAAAAAAAATTATTCATTTGAGAGAGAGAGAGAGAGAGACAAGGAAAGCACAAGCAGGGGGAGATGGAGAGGGGGATCAGACTCCCTGCTGAGCAGAGAGCCCAATGTGGGGCTCCATCCCAGGACCCAGAGATCATGACCTGAGCTGAAGGCAGACCCTTAACCATCTGAGCCACCCAGGAGCCCCTCCTCCAATCTACTTTACAAGACAAAGGATGACAAAGTCTACATCTCATGGGGAGTGGGGGTTCTATAACACATAACACCTGGCATAAGGCTATTTATTGATAAATAATTTTTGCTTGATTAATGTCTTTAGTAAAGTTTCACAATAGTTGGAGAGCTCAGAGAAACCAAGTTTCGAAAACCTAATGTGTTCTACAAAAGTTTTCTAGGCTGAAAGTTTTTCACCCAAGGTAGACAGAGTCTGCAGCATGAATTACAAAGATAGTTTTCTAAATCGTGTGAGGAAAAATCACCAGGACATCTTAGAGTTGTGCGAATTCTCTACTCTCCTTGACTTTCTACACTAGTCAGTAAAAATTATACTGGTAAGGTGAGCCCAGGCTGTAAGAGGACCTCTTGGAAGCCAGTCTTCATGTGAGAGGTCTAATATCCTGAGTCCACAGCATTGTGAAGAAGCAACAAAAAGAAAAAGAAAAAAAATATATATATATATGGAATACTGGAAACATTTTTATTTAGCAAGGTTAGTGAATGTCATTTTTATTTTCTTTGCCTTAGTCAACTCAAAATATTGACATGTAAATCTATGCTTCACCCAAGGCAAAATTTCTGAAAACAGAACTTACTGACATTCAGAAGCCAAAAAACGAAGGTGCTTCATTGTCAAAGTGTTCGAATTATTGACAACGTCGGAAATACTTACCAGTTGTACTTCCTAGGCAAATGAAACTTGATTTCCTTTCTAGGAACAACACAAAGGGATTCAAATTAAAAGCTCATCTGAAGGAGTCACCGAATGTCAAATGCTGTACATTTTCTGACCACCTCCTCTGTCACCTCTGGAAAAGAAGAGCAGAGGTGATCTGGTGACTATACTCAGCATCTTAGTGAGAAAGCAGAGGGCACAGAAGTAATGTGGAAGTGGGGGGCAGGGCATGTAAGTAGTGCGTAGCAGGGGTCATATTAGTGGGTGGGGAGGCATCTAAGTGGTCAGAGGGGTGTATACATAATGAGTGAGCGCAGGGCATATAAGTAGTGAGTGGGGAGGGGAGGCATATAAGTGGGGGGCGTGTAAGTAGTGAGTAGCAGGGGGCATATATGTACTGAGTGGGGAGCACTACAGTGAGTAGTGAGTGAGCATCAGGCCATATAAAGCTAACCTGGACCCTTAGATTGAGGAAATAGGGAATAGCCCTCTCCCCATATACTAATCATGAATAGGGTTTACAGGAAAAAACCTCCCGTAAGCCATATTTATTTTTGCATTATTGGGATCTGTTTAAGAGAAACTCAGTTTGACCAAAAAACAGAGAAGTTGGGACTTGGGTGTTGCGATGATGAGGGGTTTCACAGAACCCAAAGGCAGGAATGCAACTGGCCTTCTGGAAGGAAGTGAAACCAGCAACTGACAGCTGACAGAATCCAGGAAGTGCTCCTGGTCTGTATCTGCTTCTCCTTTGTCCATTTCCTCCTGCTTCCTTCTCTCTAAAGCCTGCTTTGTCTGGTCCTTCATTCCACAAAGCGGGTTCTATTGCAGACCACATGAAGAGGCAAACTCTACCCTGGGCTTCATTTTGAAATTCCTGGGTGAGAGCATAATTGGCCCATTTTGTTTAGGTTGCCAAAATTTTACAATCAACTGTGGTCTTGAAATAGATTACCTACTGTAACTTTGTTACAGAGACTGCTTCCGTGGTTTTTCTTGTAACAGGATATAAAATTCGATTTTGAAATGCTCAGTTTGTGACATCCCCTAAATGTTGTCAGGGACAAGAGAAGAACTAGACATCCGAAATGATGTTTAAATTTAAAATAAAATTTACTATAAAATGGGTTCCATGATCACTTCTCTGGGCCGTGCTTGTTTAGCAACAAAGTTACATTGTAGAGAGGGGATTGTGAAATGGGCCATTCCCAGGGAAAAAGAGTCATTATGGGTTTGGCATGTAGTCCAGAAATAGATGTCTATTGGAAGAGTAGTTGGGATCCAACGTGCAGTTCAAATTTATGTCTTTAGAAAATGCAATCATAAATGTCATGAAAATATGTTGAAATGGAAGTTAGTACTATTACATTCCATGCAAACAAAAATAACAAACTTTTAAAGAGTCTTGAAAAGGAGAAAATCACAAGCAAAACAATGTTAGGTTAAAAATGCATTATATAAATTTTATGACATCATATATAGAAGATTAGAAAGGAAGCAGGCTCCCCATAGGGCAGAGAGCCCGATGCGTGGCTTGATCCCAGGACCCTGGGATCATGACCTGAGCAGAAGGCAGAAGCTTTAAACCACTGAGCCACCCAGGCGCCCCCAGATATTTTGCAGATAAAGTTATCTGCAAAACTTCTCTTAGGTATTTTTATTTTTTTTTTAAGTATTTGAAGCTCTGGTTTAAATGTGTAGCTTGATATGTGCCTACCATTAAATGAAGATCATATTTTTATTTCAAGATTTTCATTACGTGAAGTTATTTGACCTCTGTTAGGTTGAAGTATTTTTTTAGATATGCTTAAGATGTTTTCAGCTAATCTCATAGCTCTCATTCTCAAACTTCATCAAGGAAGAATATACACTACTTTTTTCTAAAGGTTTTATTTTTTTAAAAAGGATATTTTTATGAACAATGATGATGTTTAAAACAACATCTATTAATGCACTATAAAGAACAAAGTTTCAACCCGCTATGAAGTTATTCAATCTAACATTTATAGCATTGTTTATATCATCCAAACGTAAAACAAATATTTGCCGGAGTACCCACAAAATTTCAAAAGCCTCATACCTGCCTATCTGTTGAGAATGGTGAACTTCCTTCAGTTCATTTGCCTTTTTTCCTTTATCGTCCTGGAGAAGGACAGAAATCCCATCACTTAGCTCTAAAGCAGTCGTGATCGATTTAAAAAAAAAAAAAAAAGAACATATTTAATTGCTCCCAAAGCCACAGATATTCCCACCACAAACACTTCCTTTGATTATTTAGGTATTTAAGGGGAAGGAAGACTAAAGCGCGTGGATATGCTGGGGTTATTTCTCTAAGGATCAAGTTACCATGATGTGCACTGGGGGAGAGAGCCCACCAGACGGAATCTAAGCCAACGCACACCAGCGCTCAGGTTAGTTCCCCACTTCTGTTACCAACCATAGCGTGAAGTTTCGCAGTCAAAATGTCTACATCAGCTCCCGAAAGTAGAACACCCGTGTTCCTCTCTGTGGTGTTGAGATTCATGCATGAACTTTACCAGTACTGGTTGATTACTCCTTCCTGCTATGTCTACCATGTCCATGACAGTGCAAAAGACATGTTTCGTCTTTCCTTGTGGGGCTCTTGCCGATCTCCAGCACCTGCTTCTACTGCCTTTTCCAAGAGATCAACTGTTGTCTGCTACTGTTTCAAAGTGCTTTCCCAGAGCTGCTTCTCCAGGATAGCCTGCCCTCCAGCAGCGCTAGCCGTCATCAGAAGAGATCTTGGAGATTTTGTCAGCTTCCTGTTAATCCACACATGTGTTTTATAAGAATCCAAACTCCAAATACAGATTTTCAATAATCTTTGTTTTCATTTTCTGCCAGATTTAGGGATAAAAGGTCTTCATCCTGCTCCTTGCCTTCTTCCCCTGCTTCGGAGCTCTGAGTTTCACTCTGAGTTTTGATGTGTTTGCTCCTGTTCAGAAATTTCCTTTTTTAAACTTTTCTTTTTTTTTTTCCTGCTTCTGTTCTGAATCCATCGTTATTTATTGAGATGGTTATAATAGTTCCAGGACTTCCCCTTCATTTTGCAGCTGTGTCGTCTCCCCAAACTCCGTACTCTGGCTCACCTTAGCCAGTAAGCCTGTGGATTTCTATTAGAATTTACCACATGGCAAGCTGTAGCCAGGACCTAACCTCAAACAAAAAGCTATTTAAAAATAAGAAAATTACCCTGTGCCATTTACTTCTTTCAAGTGTAGATGTCCTTCCAGTTTCTTTTAGTTCTTCTGGAATGCCTTTAGAATATTGTATGTTATATTTCAAATAGAGTTGATGGTTGTTATTTGAGAGCAGGTTGACTTGATAGAAGCAATTTCTCCATTACTGGAAGCCTATTTGCATTAGCTTTTCATTTATAAATAAATCGCAGTTGATTAATGTTTTCCCAGTACTTATATGTAGCAGTTGCCTGGTATTTGTGGTAAGTATATTTTCCCCTACTCTGCCACTGTAAAATATTTTATTTATTCATTGACTGATTGATTGATTTCCTACAGATGAAGTGAGGATCTCCCATGTTCTAGATAGTGGACATATAAAAATGAATGAAGATATAGTCTACCCTTACAGACCTTAGAATCTAGTGCTACAGAGTCCATCACAGTAGTTACTAGAACATATGTAGAACAATTCCATTGTCTAAAAACTTCTAGCAAACTGTGTTTGGGCAATGGGGAAAAAATATCTACTTATTGCTAAAATATAAAATCATAAAATATAAGAATAGAGTTATATACAAAGTATGAAAGTTGACTAGAGGTGATGCTACTTAATTGATATTACAAAGATCCAAAAGGGAAGGGATTTTTCAAGTTGAATTTTTAGTGAGCAGAAAAATTTGACCAGTCATTTGATCTGGTCAAAAATTTGATCAGTTAGGGGGTATAAATAGTATATCAATAAGCTATGAAGATTTGAAAGTGATAAGGGAACTACAAGAAAACTGCTGACTGATACAGGGACCATGGATAGAATGCAATTAACATGGAAATAATGAGTTTGGTTAAGGCTCTATTGAATTTGAGATGCCTCTAGGACATTCAAGGAAGTTGGATGCATAGTTATTGAGTTTACAGAAAGGCAATTTGAGTTGGAAACACAGATTTGACACAGAATATGTTTGAGATGGTTGTTAAATTTGTTAGCGTGCTTTGTTGCCCCAGAGAGCAGAGAAGGAAAAGGGAAAGGAACTAGCACAATGGGATTATTTAATATTCATCAGAAATTGTGATATTCTTTCCATATATTTGGAATAAAGAACAATTATCAATGTATTTGGCATTGGAGACATCTGGATTTGAAATGTCGCTCTACCATTTTATGAAGTGTATGACCTTGAGCAAGTTACCGAGTTTCTCTAAACTCTGGTTTTCTCAACTTCCAAAAGTGTAATACTAACCTTGATGGGGTTTTGTGAGGATTAAATGAAAAATGGACAGGAGTGCCTAGTGCATGATAAGCTCCCCCCAAATGTAATCTACTAGCATCAGCATTGTGATCATTGTCTTTAGCCTTCATAGTAACCTTATGAAGTGGCTTTATTGCCACATATCTGAAAGTATTATGACTTAAATAAGATTTCAAGTTGATAAATGGATGATTCATAGCCGGAATCCAACTGTTCTGACATCTTCCAGGTTTCCCATCACAAAACTATTCTGCCATAATTTCTTATGGGAATTAGAAATATGTACTTAGATAATTATATTCAAGAGTATATATTTTGTCTGTTTGGTTTTGTTTTTGTTTTTTTAAGAAAAAGAGCAGCTCCAGACATGATTCTGAAGCAACTGCATAATCAAATTTCAACTCGTGTAGCCTCTCCCTTTGCCAAGACAGTGGTATTATAGTAGTATCTGTCTGTCAACAAATTTGATTACCCACTGCTTTTAGACAACTGAAAATGATAAATCTTGGGTGTCATAATATCAACCAGGAGCTACAAAAATGTTCTTCTCCATTAAGTTTTGGACAGGTAACCTGTATTTACCTTTAAATATCTTGCTAAAACTGAAGGTCTTAATAATATAAATAGAGTGGCAGTGATTTCATACCACCCACCAATTTCAAAGACTAGATGAACGCTTAAAAGAATATTATGGTTTTGTAAAGAGTTATAAGAACCTAACGAATTATTAGCATTCCAACTGTTGCCTTTTTCCTCCCGCTCTTATGTCTTGACAATTCTTATCATAACCTCTTTAGCTGGTGATTTAATAGAAATAGTAAGCAGACCTTAACTTTAAAATTATACAACCCCCTTACTGAAAGCTGCAGGCTCTTTGTTGCAATGACATTTTACATATTTACTTGTATGCTAGACATTGTTTGAGACTAGGTACTCAAAAATGACGAGGCATGGTCTCTTTCTTTAATGAGCTCATAGTCTACTGAACATAATCTACAGAGAAATAATTGCAGTAAGTTCTGTAATAGAAGAATGTTTGAGTGGCATGTGGAGGCTAACCTAGGTGGTCTTCAAAGAAAAGGTTAAATTTTAGGGTGATATTAGAAGTAGGTACATTTTTGAAGCTCACTAAATTGCACAATTAAGGTTTATGTATTTTAACATGTGTAAATTTTACCTAAAAGTCTGTAAAGAGATGCTGAGCTCCCATAAGTAAGACTGCTTTCTACAGAGGTAGGGGTTGGCAATTCTGAGAAGTCTTTCTGTGTGTTCTAGGCTTAATAAAAATATCTATATATCTATCTTATGATATCTATATATAAAGATAGGTGGAAATATAACTATGTTAATTATATAATGAGAGCCATGTTTCTCATCATTGAGAAGTAGTTCCATATGGAAATGGGTAAAAATGGCAGTGTACATTGTGGTGTTTGATTGCAGTTGAAAATACCAGTATAAAGGGATAGATATAAAAATAACTATTGTGGTGCCTGGGTGGCCCAGTGGGTTAAGTCTCTGCCTTTAGCTTAGGTCATGATCTCAGGGTCCTGGGGTCAAGCCCTGCATTGGGCTCTCTGCTCAGCAGGGAGCCTGCTTTCCCCTCTCTCTCTGCCTGCCTCTCTGCCTGCTTGTGATCTCTCTCAATAAATCTCTCCCAAATAAATAAATAAAATCTTTTTAAAAAAATTAAAAAATAAAATAAAAACTTGGCTTTAGTCTTCAAATATGTCAAGGTCAAGAAAGATGGAGAAACTCTTCCAGATTAAAAGAAACTGAAGTAGTGTGTGACAACGAAGTGTGTGATTAGATCCTGGACCAAACAATAAATAACTAAATAAGAAGGTTATTGGGAAGATGGAAATATGGGGCACCTGGTTGGCTCAGTTGGTTGTGTGATTGCCTTTGGCTCGGGTCATGGTCCTGGAGTCCCCAGATCAAGTCCCAAATTGGGCTCCCCACTAAGCAGGGAGTCTGCTTCTCCCTTTGACCCTCCCCCATCTCATGCTCTCTCTCTCTCATTCTCTTTCAAATAAATAAGTAAAATCTTTAAAAAAAGATGACTAAAAAAATTTAGATATAGAATATGTTGACATACACTCTTTTTTTAAAAATTTCTTTTCAGCGTAATAGTATTCATTGTTTTTGCACCACACCCAGTGCTCCATGCAATCTGTGCCCTCTGTAATACCCACCACCTGGTTCACCCAACCTTCCACCCCCCTGCCCCTTCAAACCCCTCAGATTGTTTTTCAGAGTCCATAGTCTCTCATGGTTCACCTCCCCTTCCAATTTCCCTCAACCCCCTTCTCCTCTCCATCTCCCCTTGTCCTCCATGCTATTTGTTATGCTCCACAAATAAGTGAAACCATATGATAATCGACTCTCTCTGCTTGACTTATTTCACTCAGCATAATCTCTTCCAGTCCCGTCCATGTTGCTACAAAAGTTGGGTATTCATCCTTTCTTTTTTTTTTTTTTTTTAAGATTTTATTTATTTATTTGACAGAGATCTCAAGGAGGCAGAGAGGCAGGCAGAGAGAGAGAGGAGGAAGCAGGCTCCCTGCTGAGCAGAAAGCCTGATGCGGGGCTTGATCCCAGGACCCTGAGATCATGACCTGAGTGGAAGGCAGAGGCTTAACCCACTGGGCCACCCAGGCACCACAATAGTTATTTTTATATCTACCCCTTTATACTGGTATTTTCAACTGCAATCAAACACCACAATGTACACTGCCCCAGGTATTCATCCTTTCTGATGGAGGCATAATACTCCATAGTGTATATGGACCACATCTTTCTTATCCATTCATCTGTTGAAGGGCATCTTGGTTCTTTCCACAGTTTGGTGACCGTGGCCATTGCTGCTATAAACATTGGGGTACAGATGGCCCTTCTTTTCACGACATCTGTATCTTTGGGGTAAATACCCAGTAGTGCAATTGTAGGGTCATAGGGAAGCTCTATTTTTAATTTCTTGAGGAATCTCCACACTGTTCTCCAAAGTGGCTGCACCAACTTGCATTCCCACCAACAGTGTAAGAGGGTTCCCCTTTCTCCACATCCTCTCCAACACATGTTGTTTCCTGTCTTGTTAATTTTGGCCATTCTAACTGGTGTAAGGTGGTATCTCAATGTGGTTTTAATTTGAATATCCCTGATGGCTAGTGATGATGAACATTTTTTCATGTGTCTGATAGTCATTTGTATGTCTTCATTGGAGAAGTGTCTGTTCATATTTTGACATACACTCTTAATATTAAGCTTCTTATTTTAATAAATATACTATTGTTACGTGGAAAAGTCCTCACAAAAACAATCACTAAAATATTTAAGGTAAAAGATAAAATGATCCCAACCAATTCTCAAATAATTCATAAGATATATAAATATGGATGTAGAGATATGCAGGTATACAAAGAGAGAAAGGCAGAAAGACAGAGAGGATTAGAAAGCAAATATAAACTTATGAATCTGGGTAAAGGTTATAAAAGGTCATTTTTTTCCAACTTTTATCTACATGTTAAATTATAGCAAAATAAAAAATGACTGTAAGTTCCATTGATCCTTAAGATTTAGAAAACATAACTTCCACAGTAATGAAAGAAAATGCCAGATAATCCTTAAGATTACAACTCTTTTTGAATCCATCAGAGAAGCAAGGTTGCAGAACAGGCAAGAAGTCTGACATTTAAAGAAAGACAGACCTTCCTAAGAATACAAGCACTATCACCCCTGTGGCAAGGTATGAGGGGAAGGGTAATCAGATGCCATCCAAGGTAAAGAAGACAGACAGCAGACAAAGTACTTGTAGAGATAACAAAAGTAATGAAAGACTCTAATATGCATATCCAAATTGTACAGGAAGGCCCATACAGCATGTGTGAGAAAAAAGAATCCACCTAGATAAATAATATTCAAGTACTGGAATCAGGCAGTCCAAACAATTACAGCATACTTCTCATTAGCATCTACTCAAGCCAGAAGACAATGAAGTACCAAAAGAAAAATAACCTATCCACCCAGAATTCTGTATCTTTCAAAAATGAAGTCAAATATTTTGAACAAACAAAAGCTCAGAGAATTCATTTCCAGCACATCTGTGCTAAAAGACAAGTGAAAGAAGTACTTTAGCAGAATGTCTATAATATAGGAAATGTAGTTGTACACAAAGAATGAAGATTACCAAAATACTGAAGAATGAGGAGTAATGGTTAATTTTATGAATTAAACTGACTGAGCCAAAGGGTGTCAGATTCAACATTATTTCTCAGTGTATATGTGGAGGGTGTTTCTGGATGAGATTAGCATTTGAACCAGAGGACTCAGCAGATTGCTCTCCCCAGGGTGAGTGGTCAGCATTCAATTTTTTGAGGGCCTAAACTGGACAAAAGTCTGAGGAAGAGGAAATGCTCCCCCTTTTTTTCTGCTTTTATACTTAAGCTAGGACATCAGTCTTCTCCTGCCCTTGAACTGGGATGTGTACCACTGGCCCCCTGGTTCTCTGGCCTTCAGATTACACCAAGGGCTTTCTTGGGTACCCATCTTGCATACAGCAGATTATGGGACTTCTCACCAAGTGACCCAATTCCTCATAATAAATCCTCCAACCTCTCTCTCTTTCCCCCACCCCCAGATTCTCTGTGACTTACAATGGCATTATGTCCCAATAAATGCATCACACATTGAAAGTATCATAAGTTGAAAATGTTATTTGATGTACCAAATGTTATTTGATCCCTAGCTCTGCCTAGCTGACCTTAAACATGCTCAGAACACTTACACGAGCCTAGAGGTGGGCGAAATCATCTAACACGAAGCCTACATGGTAATAAAGTGCTGACAGTCACATGTAATTGATTGAACACTGTACTGAAAGTGAAAAATAGCCTGGTTGTTTGGGTAGAGAATGGTTGTCAGTGTATTGCTTGAGCTGTGGCCACTACCCAGCATCATGGGAGAGGATGCTCCCAGGTAACCCAGGAAAAGATCAAACTTCACTGAATGGCTTCCACTGAATGCATATCAATTTCACACCATTATAAAGTTGAAAAATCCTAAGTCAAACTCTCATAAGTTGAAGACTAAGATGTGCATATATATGCATATATGTATCTGCACATATATAGGATAGATGTAGCTATCCTAAAGGTTTTGTTTCCCAAGGGGGTAAAAAGAGAAAGTAAATATAAAAAACACTTTTAAATTGATAATTGTTCTAAAAGAGAATTCAATGACTAAAACAAAAAAATGTAATCAGGTGTGTGCTTATAGAATATTTAAAATATACAAAAACAAGTGCACAAAGGATAGGAAAGGCAACTGGAGAATACATGTTGTAGGTTGTGAGACCCTTAAGCTGGTCTGGAAACACTGTCTTATTTGAAGGTAGAATGTGACTAACCATGTTGGAAACCCTGAGCCAACCTGAAAATGGTCTGGCCATGCTGGAGAATACCCCCAGAGGGGCTACACAGAGACAGGGAGACATGCAGGGCGTTCTCACCCCAGCTCTTCCAGTATGACTAGTTCAGCCACCAGACACGTGAGTGAACAAGGCTCTGCGATGCCGCCGCCATCTGACTGGGTCGTCAGTCAGAATCACCCCGCTGAGCTGTTCCTGAATTCCTGGCTCACAGAAACCCACTGCAGGTAATAAACGATTCATGTTTTAAGCCACAGAAATCGACATCGAAGGCAACTATACACAGCCCTTAGCACAACGCCTGGCTTGTAGGAAGGGCATGACTGTAGTTTTGATATTTTTGCAGTTTCAATATTTTAATGAATGTCTCATTAGTAACCGGCATTTAATTAGTAGTGGTACTCCCATTTCTGTGCACTAGAGGGCACTCCCATCTGCAGGCAGCTGGTGTCATTTTCCAACCACAGCACCAGGCGGAGCCAGCCCCTAATTTTTCACTGTCCTCTGCAGAAGGTGAATTTGGTGCAAAAAAAAAAAAAAAAAAAAAAAAAAGGAGGGTTGCAGAGAGAAGGCTTCAGAACCAGTAAACTAGCTAGCATGCATAAGGAAGCTGAGTTACAGGACAATCTGCAAACACATTCTAAAAAACAAGGAAGCTTCTTTGGCTGTGCAACCCTGTGCCTGGGGCTGCCTGTACAAACAAAAGACCAGAAAATCCCCCCCCCCTCCACTTTAAATGTAGCAGAGCAGGTTATATTCGCTTTAATCTCCTAAAAAGAGAGGGGATCTGCAAATGTATGCTTTCTAAACAATGCTGTACCTAATCTCTACCATATCTAGAAACAGAAAAGCAGTCTCTACGCTGCAGTTAACTTCTGATACTGTTTCACGCTGTCCCAAATCACATTTGTACCACCACTGTAACTTAAAATTGGTCAAGTTTCCCCTTTTTATAGTTCTTTATTTTGTAAACACAGGATTTGAGAGTCTAGTGACTGTGAAAATGGGCCATGATTATGATTGCAGGAAATTTGGCACCAAATCCCTTAGAACGAATTGTCTGAGCCAAATACATTTTAAGTCTCCCCTTTTTCCAACATTCAAAGCATACTTTCCCCATAATCATTCCTAGTAACATGAGAGGGCTGGCAGCCTGCATTTACTATGACAGACTGCCAGTCTCGATGTCACTCCTGAAGGCTAGCCCTTACCCTAAGGTGGCTCATGGACAGCTGTGCTCGAATGGAGCCGTGGTCTTGAGAATAAAGAAGGTTTTGTGGTCAGCTTATCTGATTAGAGCGTTACACTGAGGTCAGGGGGGTCAGAAGGGTCCGGGCTGTGGGGGAATGGAGTTCTCAAGAGTGGGGACTCTCTGAGAGTCTCCCATAACCCCGCCTTCAGCTGACCTTCCATCTTGCTGATCAATCACAAGGAGAACTGAGGGAGAAAGGAATATGGGACCATCGCAAACCCCGTCTTGTGCTGGAGATAAAAACTGAACCAAACCAAACACCACATATGGTCAAGTCAGGAGAAAAACTATTCGTCCTGTGCTTAGAAATGATGAGACTGATGGAGAGGTATAGTTCATGGTGATGTCTCACCATTTGGGGCTCCCGGGATGTATATGGGGCTTGCTTTTCTCTGACACACGGGTAACAACAAACTCTATCCTCTTGGACTTGACCACAAATTGCAGGCTACAGCAGTCTCAGAGGATCTCTGCTCCCTCCCAGCCAGCTCTGGAAATTCCCAGGGAGTTTCATACACATGCTCCTAAGAAACCCTCTTGGCTCCTGTGTTCCCACAGTTGTGGCCCTCCATGCCTGGGCTATGTCCTAGGGCTCATCTTCAAGGTTCTTTTCAATTCTTTGAGACGTTTACCCAGCCTCTGGAGGCATGAGCACGTCCTCCTGCCTCCCAAACCCTCCAAAAATGATGAAAGACCATATTCTGTGGCCAACATCCATGTGCCTCTCTCTGAGATGACTTTCTTCTCACAAACCATTTTCTCCTCAAGCTTGAGCCCCACCCCGTGAGTGAATGGGCCCAGATCCACCAAACTCCACATGGGCAAGAGCACGTGGGCATCTTGTCTCTGCACCTTTTCTTTTTTGTAATAGTTGAGTCTGGAATGGAGTACGATAGGGCTCAGAATCTTGAACAGGGTAGGACTTTCTCAAGGGAGCCTGTTTCCAAGGGATGGAGTCCTTGGATTCCGTTTTCCAGTATGATGGCCCTTCTGGGGTGGAGGGAACTCTATGTTTATGTCCATACACCAGTCTCATCATTTATAGGCACAGGATGGGTGGGAAAAAACCAGCTCAGGGGTCTGCCCCTTTCTATAAGAAAACAACATGTTCCACAGCCTTCTTCCACCACCCACAGATATCAGAATGTCCTCAAGATCAGGCCAACCTCATCTCTGTCCGCACATCTTGACTTCCCCTCACCTCCCTGAGCTATGCTCTTTTCCTGTAATTTTGCAGCATGGGGTCCTGCAACATTGTTCCATCGTATATGAAATTTTTTGGCACAACAGTGGGTGTTAATGACCGGGCTCCATCCCTGACCACTCAGAGGTAAATAGTTTCTCCCAGGACACTGCTCTCTTTTCCTTGTTGGACCCTCCCCTCACATTCTTTTCCTTTTTGCTTTACAACCCTAACCCCATTATCTTTCTTCCCTGTGGTTTGGTGAGGCTGGGCCTCTGTCTTTCACTTTTTGTTGGACCTGCCCAAAGAGACCTTTGGAATTCTACTGGTGTGCGGAGATCGGCTCTGGTGGGGGTTGGGGGAGTGGTGGTGGATAAGTTTGGTGTTTCCCCCTGCTGCTTCTGACTTTAAACAGGTGCAGCCGCAGAAGGCGGGAAAGCTAAATGTGGTGGTGTTTCTAGAAGGATCTGTTGTCTGCGCTTATAATTATGAAGAGGTATTGGGGGAGGTTTGCTAGACCACGTGTGTGATGCTGACCAAGTAATAAAGACTCTATCAAAAACACAGAAATTCAAGTGATTTTATTTATAACCTGGGAACCTGTGTATTTCATGGGTTATCCCAATGGGAACCATCTCCATGTCTTTATACCAACATGGCCATAAAGGGATAGAACAGAGTGAGAACTTCCGCTCACACCAGCACCCCTGACTCTCTCTGCTTCCTGCTAAAAGACGCACATTAACAGTCACCACCCTGAGAGAAGGCTCCTTTCTTGGTTCCTTATTCAGGAAACTCAGCAGGTAAAATCCCAGGCAGGAATCACCCCAACTATGGGATGGCAAAGAGTATTTGGAGATGGCGTGTTCCAGGGTCTCTCAAATTATTCTGGGTTGATCGTTTTCACATTTCCGATACTTCGTGCCGAACTATTCCCAGTATTACTTCACCGTTTTGGGGGGAAGTCTATGAGGTCTCAATCTTATGTCCACCCTGCCTTCCCCTTCCCAAACCTGGGACCCACTGATGCCTGCACCAGCAGGTTGAGCTCATGCTGGTTCTCATGGGATTGTCTAAGCAATTATAAACCTAGAAACCCCCAACCTACAAATCTAGTGAGTAATTCGAGATTTGGTGAGTGAGAGATAGCCCAGATTCCTGTGACCTCCTTAAAGTCCTGACTGCAAATGTGGCCTGGGACGTGGGCAGCACGGAGCCATCTTCAGACCGCCCATGCGTAGTACTAGTGCCCTCCCCAGGGACTCACGACCTGGTCACCCCTTTCATCCTCACACACCCCTTGAGGTGGGCACTTTTACCAGCTTCGTCTTAAAGTGGAGGATTGTGAGTCCTAAAAGAGGTGGTTCTCCCCAAGTGCGCATCAGGCTGGGACTAGAGGGACGAGCATTCCGGAAACTCGAGTCTACAGGTTATGATTCTATCGCGTGGTTCTCACATAGAGTCACATCTGTGTGACTTTGACACTTTGACACCTGCCCATCTGTCTTGTCCCACCTCTCACCAGGCTCCTTTTGGGAGACTGAATTAGCCCGGTGGCTGGGACCCAGGACACCACCTTGCCTGGCCTTTTACACATCGTTCTTCTTGTCGCAATCTTGCCCTCGTCTTGGGGGACACCTGACTGTGGACAGTGGGCCCCTGACATCAGCTATGAGCCTTCTGCCACTTGACATGCACTTGGACATGGAAGAGAGCTGTCTCATAGGGTTTCGGGTTTTCCTCCTGAAACCCCTGCTGTCGGCAGCCCTGCCCCGATGTGCCCCGCCCTCCTGGGCGAGCTTGGGACTAGTCTCCCACCCCTGCTTTCTCTCATCTTCCTCAAAAATCGCAGCCGTGCCTCCCGTGTCCGAAGATCTGGTTAGCGGCATCAGTCGTCCTGGAAGCTAGGTTTCCGTCAAAATGGAAAGAGAAGGGACAGAATGAATTCATGGAAGAGGACAGAATTGGAAGAGGGAGACTGAAAGTTCATTCTGGTTGTTTAAATGTTTAATTTGCAGAAATGGCAAATGACAGCAGGAGGGTCAGGGCCATGCCCCCTGTTTGCTCCTCTGGCTCTCAACAGCGTGCAAGAAGCCAGCTCTGCGAGCGCCGCTGACACAGAAGCTCTGCACCTGGCATGGGTTCTGGAGTCAGGGGCGAAGGAGACCTTAGGCACCAGGGCACCTGCATTGTGGCGACCCCGCCGTGGGGGTCAGGGTGGTGCAGGAGGTCAGGCTGTCCCCAGCCACGCTCCAGGGATGCAACACGTGCCGTTCATGATGTGAGCATACACATGCATCACACACACCACCTCCCACATACACACAGAAACACACCACACACACAACCACATACACACATGCACCACATCCCACATACATGCACACACATAAACACATCACAGAGAGCCACATACACCCCAGACACACACTATATACACACATACCACATCTCACATACATATACACCATACATACAAGCACATCACACATACACTACATACATATACCACATACATACACCACACACAGATGCCACATCGTACATACATAGACACACATCATACACAAACACATCACACATATACACATACCACAGCCCACATACACACACACACACACATAACACACAAACATACCACAAAAACAGCCACATATACTACACACGCACACACACAAACACACATTCCTCCTAGGTTCTCGACTCTCACATGGTTCCATTACACCTCTTGACTGACACAGAAGATGGACCCTGCCCTGTAGCTGATGAAATCAGGGTTAAAGGCAAGTATCACAGGTGTTCCTCTGCGCATTCCTCTCCAGATACAATCTCCTTTGCCCAGGGAAGCTTCTGAAGCAATCCCAGAGCTCCTTCACAGTTTGTTTTAGCAAATTCCCATGCTTACACAATATTTAGTCCATAAGTACTAATGTGAAAGCCAACAGAAACCCCCCAATTATCTGTCTGTTCAGAGATTATCTGGGTTAAGAGTGAGTGACCTCAGGTATCCAAACCATCAGATTCTGCTAAGAATTCTTCTGTGGTGCCTAATACCCTTGGGATAATGTTTTCATTCACTGAACAACCCTTTATCAATGACCTGTGTTAGGTGACTGAGAGAGGCAGCCAAAACTGACTCCGATGATGTCACCCACCTTCCAGTTTGTGGGTGTGACAGTAGACACAGCTGGTGGCCTGCCTACACCACCTCAGCAACCACTACTACACAAGAGAGATTTCCTACTGAGAGCGTCACAGCTCTCTGCTTGAGGAAATTTTCTTTTCCGGTCAAGTGTATTTGGCCTTTGGCCTGAATGTCGGACAAGCTGGATATGCCCAAGAATTATTTTCTCTGGAAGCAACCCTCAAATAAAAAATGGAAGGGACGTTGGTGAATAAACACTCCAACCTTCGACTTAGAGTGGTTTGTTGACATGGTCTCCCCCATGGGACCAAGATCCAGTTGCCAACAGTAGTATCTGAATTGCTAATGCGTTCTTTATTGATTTGCTTCTCCCCTACTGGTGATTTCTGGAATTTCCTTTCAACTAAACTACTGAATCCTTGCCTCAGAATCAGCTTCTGGAAGAAGCCCTATGAACTCAAGGACTGACAGGTATGCAGAGATAATTAAAATTCTAGGAGAAATGGTAAAAAGGGACAGTAGAGGGCATCATTTAATATCCTATGAGAGTTCCCAGGAAGAGCAAATTGCTTTGAGTTGGGGAGCTTGCAAGGACTTCGTGGAGGAGAGTCTCTAAGTGGGGAGTAGGATTTGAGCATACAGTGATCGAGTGAAGGAGACCTATGGGACTGGGTAAGCTGGACCATGAAGACTGGAAGTGAGCATGTATGCTTAGTAATGGTTCAGTCCAATAGAAGCATTACATGGAGGAAAACAGCAGCAGACTGGTTTAGAAAGGATAGATTTAAGTGCTAAGTCAAGGTCAGCTGTTTTTATTTAGCAATCTGGACGAATTCTGTCCAACAGAAATGTCTGCAAGAATGGAAATGTTCCAATTATGAGCTGTGCAAAATGGCGGCCACTACTAGGTATATAGCCTTATGATGTATGGCTGGTGCAACTGAGGAACTACATTTTAATTTAATTTAAATCGATTTAAATAGTCAACTTTTGGCCGATGGCTACCAAATCTAGTACTGCATTTCTGGGTGATAGAAAACAGCATGAGCAGAAGTGTGCTTTGTTGGAAATAATCTGGAAGCTGACTATAAAGTAGATTATTAGAGAGGTACTATAAAGATAGGCCAATTATGTGACAAAATCAATATGTGGGCCAGTGGGTTTTTTTCTAAATAACATAGAAAACACTTCCTTCAAATATAAAAAGAAAAAAAAAATGCACAAAACATAAAAATAGAACAGACTTTCTTAAAATTGAGGAGGAAGGAATGGACCTCAAGAGGAGACATGCTGCTTTCTTATTTCCCACCTGCAGAAGTACCTGGGGGTCCCTGAGATTTCCAAGCTGCTCAGAACTGTTTGTTAACCACTAAACTAGGTCAACAGTAGTGGGGGATTCTGCCAGGATATTAGAGATGAAGAGGAATAAATGTGGGAGACATTACAGGGGTGGAATCAGTCGATCTTGGTATCTGATGGACCATGAGAAGTAAGGTTTGATGATTTTCACATTTATTTTCTCATTTATCTAAATCCAATCCCTGGTGTTATCTGGAATTTTCCCCATTAAACAATGGTCACAAATACAACAGAGTTCACATGCACAACACTAAGTAGATGTTGAATAGTGCGGAAAATCTGGATTCATATCCAGGTCTGTTGACTCCAAGACTTTCCCCACAGCTTGCTGTCCACCTCCCACCCCTGAATAATACAGTCAGAGAGACAAGGTACCTGGCTTTGCTGGTGGAGGTACTCAATCAATGGTTGTAAATGCAGCAGCAAGTCTGAGGAGAAAATGATACATGGATATTGAATTGAGAGGTAATTTCAATTACAGTTAAAAGATAGAAGATGAGCTCAGAAGTCATAGGATTTCAGGTATTAGGATCATAGGGAATGAAGGTAATTTCAGGTATGAGGATAATAGGGAATGAAGGTAAGACAGTAAAAGTCAGGAAGACAAACTACTCTGTAGCTTTTGACCAAGAGTCAATGAGCAAGAGTCAATGGAAGGGAAGAGGTGAGATATACTGGGAATGCTTACTGAGCTGCCTACTGAATCTATTTCCTACTTTTGTGAAATCTTAAAGTACTCAGAACACCCAATGGCCTTCCAAAGGAAGTCCTTGGCCACTGGTCACCTTACTTAGACCCATGTGGCTTTTCATCAGGTTGATAGGACAAGAGATAGACCGCTGACAGTAGTCAGCCATGACTAGGTTAACCAAAGGCCAGTGTGGGGGATCCCACAGCAAAGCCCCACAGAGACAGTGTGTTCTGCCTACTGGCTGGCCATTCCACTCCCCCTCTATCAAGGAGGTATTGCAGTCCATCGCCTGAAAGGAAGGGATGATCTCACAGCATCTTATGAACTCCAACGACTGTCAGACTACCTTAGTGATGACTTTTTGTTATTTTGCATTTGTATTCCCATTCCTCGCTTTGTTCCTAATTGAGAAAAACGATTGGTTGTGGACATTCAGCATGATTTTTAAATATGAGAAACCACGTTGGACCAAGAGGCCAAATTTAACAAGGAGACCTGATTCTTTCCTTAGTGTTTACAATTCTGATTTGTTGACTGTCTTCCAAGATCTCCTCCTTTGATGAGAATCTGGGACAGCTGGGAGATTCGTGGTGAGGGAGTTGAAGTGATTTGTAATTACATTTTATTTTAGTTTTAGTTCCTGTTGTTTTTCTCTGAGCATGTGTACCTTTAAGGTTTTTTTCCCCCCTTTTTCTTGTAACACTAGCACCTCAGAATGCCAAACTAATTTCTTTCTCCATCCCCTGTTGGTTTCAGATGACAAGCTTTTAAAAGCTCAGCCCTGTTAGTTTTAGAGTCTTAAGACTCATTGTCTTGTAGCCTTCCTGTCCCCTGTTCCCTTCTTGTTGTTGTCATCTTCCAGGGTGTTCCAAATCTCTGATTTCCCTCTTTGAGTGGTGTCTCCCCTTTAGTTTATTGAGAGATAAGTTGAAGCTTTTGAATCTGAACAAGGCCTAGCTAGCTGAGCTTAGTCTGTTGGGCAGTATCTCTGCATAATCCTGCCTTCAAAAAAGAAAGGGTGAATGCCTGGAGGCTGTGTCTCAGAAACCCCATTGCTTCGTCCACAGTTTTATAAAGGAAATTCAAGCTTCTGGACTTGTCTCCACTGACTGGCATGATTGACACAGTGCCAGGCACTGTGCTGTGGACCTGGTGGCTTGTGGCCTAGACTGTCTATCACGAAGACCACATAGGCAGCTGAGACCACCAACCAGGTCTACACAGACTCTCTGTAATTATTCTACTGGACATGCTGCAGATCTGCACTCTGGTGGCCTTGTAGACTCTGCCTTACCTTCGCTTCCAGCAAATGGAGAAGGAGAAAAACCAGGCCTCATTCATAAGGACCACTACGTAACACGAAAGGTAGTGAGCATTTACTTAAAAGAAGGATCCCAAACAAAACATTCTAATCAAGGCTTTTATGTTGGCACCATAAAATAGTTATACTGCCAAAAAGGATGCATTTTAGAATAGAATACTATTTTTAATTGGTGCCTTTTTTTTTTTTTTTAAGAAAATTTTACAGCCCATTTTTATTTCCATTCTGGCCCTTGACAAGTTTTCTTAGTTATGTGGTCACCACCCAATAATATGTGACTTAATTGATAGTAAATCCTTCAAATTAGCTTTTTAACAATGATAAACAAATGCATCTTGTAACAATTTAAAATGGGAGTTCTTCATACTAAATTTCTTTTATATTAACTGTAACCAGATGCAGAAACAATCCCTTCCACTTAATTCCTTATTAGTCTACTGCTTCTCCTCCTACCCCAAAATAGAGTGAAGTTATAAATTAAAAGAAGAAACAGCCTTCCCTGGGTTTTATTCAACACAGTCCTTTCGGGGAAGGCCCACAGAGTTCTCACTGCTTCTATTTGCTCTCACTTAAACCCCTTTGGAGACGTTTCTCCAATGTGTGGCTCAACTTTTTGGAACTCTGGAGAACATTCAGGAAAAGAGAGCGTGAGTGATAAATAGTTTGGAAATGAAGATCAAAAAGAAAGCATTAGGAGAACTGGTAATGTTTAGTCTAGAGAAGAGAAGAGTAAGTAGAGGCATACTTTTCCCAACTGTCATAAACAGGACGAGTGCAATTCTTCTTTTTCACCAAAGAGTAGAACTGAGTTTAGGCAGAAGCAAGAATTTGACTTTAACATCATTTCTTTGAGGGTTTTTTTTTTTTCCATAATAATGAAAACATGTAGGAATGCAGCAAATTATCCTAAAATAGTTTCAGACTGCTACTCACAGGGCAACCTGGGGATTAAGAACAAAGCAATATCCATCAAGGGGAGTGAAAAATTAATGTTGTGTACATGACGCAGAGTCAGTAACACTTTCCATTGATAATTGAAATAATAATGGTGTTTACTTCTAATGGGGATCTAACATTCATCACACCTTGATCAACTATTTATTCAGCCCCAGGGACCAAAGAATTCATGATACCTAACCCAGAGTGCTGTCTATATGGGCAATGTTCTAAGTGCTTGACACACAGGAATGGATTTCATCCTTACAATAGTCCTATGAAGTTGGCACTGTTCTTTCTCTATTTTCGTAACGAGGAAACAGAGGCAAGAAATAAAAACCATTTGGCCAAAGTCACACCTTGAGGTTATAAATATGAACCAGGATTTAAACCTGTATCCATTTGCATCCTCGGGGGAGTAACCACCAAGGTGAGATTAGATGTGCATGAGGTTCGTTGGAGATACATCCGTGAAGGAGAAAGGGGGAAGAAGCAGGAGGAGTGAGCAGGAAAGGCTCCAGCCCAAGACACCAGTGTGATATCTGTGGAAGAAGGGAAGGAAGGAGGTACTGGGTAGGAAAAACCTCTGACCACTGACAAAGTCTCAAACAGGCCAATGAATGAGGAGTCTTGTGTCATAGTTGGAAGAGTCCCTCATCGAGCATGAATGGCCTACTGCAGTAGTCCCAGCAGATTTTGGGAGCTCTACTGACTGTTGTAGACTCTTTTAAGAGGGATCTCAGTGGGAGTACTGGAGAACCCAGGTTGTCAGCACCAGAGTCTATGCTCTTAAACAGTCTGCTACCCCATCTTCCTCATACTTTCAGGGTGTGTAGTGAAAGACATAACCTGGTCTTAATGAAAGGCCTGAGTAGGAAAAGAGGATACTTCATTTCAAAGATCTAGGAGTTCTACTCCTGGAAAGCCCAATGTCAGCAGTACCCATGGCCATGTAAAACAATGACTCCGGTGGAAAGGGTTACATTACAACCTTCTGATCCAAAATACCCTATAAGTTTTGTTCTGGGACAGACATTTTCATCTCTTATAATCTCATAAAACTTTTCAGCCAGTGTATAGGTATTTACTCAACACTTACAAGAATTTGACAAGGCACTGTGTTAAGTGCAATGGGGAATACTAAGCTCTAAAAGCCTTAACTCTCCTATCCGGTGGTTTACCCAATAAGGAAGACATCACTAATACAGATAACTGTATGCACACGAGGACAAGTAAAAAATGCCACATAAGGCATAGGCACGGCACTATGGAAATTTAGGGAAGAGAGGCACTACTTCCCGTTGGAAAGATTGGGAAAGATACCATGAAGGGAAAGTCATGTTAATGATTCCTCAAAAGCAAATATGGTGGCTGAGAGGACCTAAATATTCACGCCACTGGGAGAAAGTAACAAAACCCGTTACAGAAGTAGCAAGCATTAAATGATAATATATCATGCTTTTCCCAAGATACAAGAAATAACTAAAGTCCAGATCCCAAGTGAGCTAGAAACACATTAGTCTTTTTTATTAGAAGAAGAAATAGAGATGTACTTTCTCTCTGTGTTCGTTTTCTAGAGTTGTTGTAACAAAGCACACAGACTGGGTGGCTTAAAACAATAGAAATTCATTGTCACCCTGTTCTTGAGGATAGAAGTCCAACATCAAGGGTAACATCAGGGTAACGCTTCCTGCAAAACCTCTGAGGAAGGATCCTTTCTTGTTTCTTCAGCTTCTGGTCACCCCAGACATTCCTTGGCTTGTAGATGGGTCACTGTAAGCTCCGCCTCCACATGACATTCCCCCATTACATCTGTTCTTCACATGGCCATGCTTCTGTGTCTCTGCCCTTTTATAATAACGCCAGTCATACTGGGGCCACCCTATTACAGTATGGCCTCATTTTAACTAATTATAACTGCAATACCCCTATTTCCAAAAAGGAACCCATTATAAGGTTCTAGAGGAAAGATTTCAACACATCTCTTTGGAGAGGACACTATTCAACCCATAACATTATCCTCTTAATTAAATCGTGATACTATTCTTTGCCATATTCTGAAATTTAATCTTACATGAGTAAAAATTTGTACCTCAGATTTCCTAAGAACTGTGTAAAAAAAAAAAAGTCCTAATTATTTATATCATTAAGTTAGTATATATTTTATACATCAAAATATAGCATTGAGATCTCTGAATAAAGCCCTAAAAATATTCTGAAACATTTGATGAAAGTATTAGTTTTCATCACAGCTTCTTGGTTTTTCTGAATTGGTGTACTTTAATATCCAGGCAATCTGTTAAAATTCACTATAATTTCAGAAGACTTTTTTCACATAGAAAATTCAAAGATGAAGGTGAAGTGCTAGCTCCAGATTCAGTCTACTTCAATGAGAAGAATTTGTCCTTTTGTCCCTGAGAAATAGGAACAATGAAACATCTTTTACTATACTAGACAGAGAAGAGTAAAGCCATCTAGATGCAGTTGGAACAAGCCCATTAACAAGTTCAAATATGGATTGCCCATGTTTGCAGATTGTACTTTTCCAAATGGCCGCAAAAAATATATATCTCATCCCACATGCTCTCCTTATAATGTGACATGGACACTGCTCCACTGAGAGGTGAAGGATATGGACAGGGTTTAGTGACTGGTTGCTAATGAACAAAATGCCTTGGAAGCCAAGTTGAGTGACTTCCTAGACAAGATCATAAGGACATATAGCTTCTGCCTTGGCTTTCTCTGTCCCTCCCCTCTCACTTTCCCTTCCTCTCTTTCTATCTTTCCCTTTGTTTTTTTTTTTGTTTTTTTTTTTTTTTTTTCTGTCTCTGTTTGTCTCTTTTCTCTGTCTTTCTCTCTCTTCTTCTCCTTCCCGTCCCCTTTTTCTGAGGACACTCGCCTTTGGAACCCCGCCGCCATGTTGGAAACCATGTTTTGGAACTCGTGCCAATTGGAGAGGCCACATGTGGGTGTTTGAACCAACTGCTCCAGCTACGTCCATGGCCACCAGCCAGCATCAACCTCCAGGCAAGCTGCATGAACAAGCCTTCAGATTCTTCCAGCTGAAGCCCAGACATCGTGAAGCAGAGGCAATCTGTCCCTACTGTTCTCTGGACACCTTCCTGCCCAACAGAATTCATGAGCATAGTAAATGATGGCTTGGTGCCACCACATTTGGGGGCAACTTACTACACAGCCATAGTTACTGGCATGCCACACATCCAGCAAACTAACCAGTTGTAAAACGAGATTCTTAAGTGACATATTTGTTCATGTTGCTGGAACTTTATCCTGGCCTCTAAGAGAGGCGATCTTTCAGAAGCGAAGAGGAAGAAATGCTAAGGCTGGGAGGCCCTCAGAATCCAAGGAGTTTTAGGCCGCCAGTACGGAAAACATTTAAGTACAGATGCCTCTCCCTTTCAGGGACTTGTGGCCCGGCCACCGCTTATTACTCTGTGGTTGACCAGGCAAACACTGAGTGTCCTTGAAGCTAAGGTGGCAAAGTTATGTATTTGTTTGATCTCAGGTAAACTCCTGGTGAATATTGGCTGATAATTTTTATAAAGAGCGACTTGCTAAAGGGACCTGTAATTTGGGGATTTTAGATTTGTTGGGACAACTAATATATTCTATATAACTGATGAGAAAAGGCTTCCTCCTACTTTCTTTCCTTCCTTCCTTCCTTCTTCCTCCCTCTCTTCTTCCTTCTCATCCTTCCTTCTCTCCTTTATTTGTTTTTCAGTGACGTCCATCTGTGTATGAATGGCAAAAAAAACAAAAAAACAACAAAAAAAAAACCAAGAGTAAAGAAATAAGCACATTTAACACACAAAAATAGACTCAAAATGGATGAAGGATCTCAATGTGCGAAAGGAATCCATCAAAATCCTTGAGGAGAACACGGGCAGCAACCTCTTCGACCTCTGCCGCAGCAACATCTTCCTAGGAACAACGCAAAAGGCAAGGGAAGCAAGGGAAAAAATGAACTATTGGGATTTCATCAAGATCAAAAGCTTTTGCACAGCAAAGGAAACAGTTAACAAAATCAAAAGACAACTGACAGAATGGGAGAAGATATTTGCAAACGACATATCAGATAAAGGACTAGTGTCCAGAATCTATAAAGAACTTAGCAAACTCAACACCCAAAGAACAAATAATCCAATCAAGAAATGGGCAGAGGACATGAACAGACATTTCTGCAAAGAACACATCCAGATGGCCAACAGACACATGAAAAAGTGCTCCATATCACTTGGCATCAGGGAAATACAAATCAAAACCACAATGAGATATCACCTCACACCAATCAGAATGGCTAAAATCAACAAGTCAGGAAATGACAGATGCTGGCGAGGATGCGGAGAAAGGGGAACCCTCCTACACTGTTGGTGGGAATGCAAGCTGGTGCAGCCACTCTGGAAAACAGCATGGAGGTTCCTCAAAATGTTGAAAATAGAACTGCCCTATGACCCAGCAATTGCACTATTGGGTATTTACCCTAAAGATACAAATGTAGTGATCCAAAGGGACACTTGCACCCGAATGTTTATAGCAGCAATGTCCACAATAGCCAAACTATGGAAAGAACCTAGATGTCCATCAACAGATGAATGGATCAAGAAGATGTGGTATATATACACAATGGAATACTATGCAGCCATCAAAAGAAATGAAATCTTGCCATTTGCGACAACATGGATGGAACTAGAGCGTATCATGCTTAGTGAAATAAGTCAAGCGGAGAAAGACAACTATCATATGATCTCCCTGATATGAGGAAGTGGTGATGCAACATGGGGGCTTAAGTGGGTAGGAGAAGAATCAATGAAACAAGATGGGATTGGGAGGGAGACAAACCATAAGTGACTCTTAATCTCACAAAACAAACTGAGGGTTGCTGGGGGGAGGGGGTTTGGGAGAAGGGGGTGGGATTATGGACATTGGGGAGGGTATGTGCTTTGGTGAGTGCTGTGAAGTGTGTAAACCTGGTGATTCACAGACCTGTACCCCTGGGGATAAAAATATATGTTTATAAAAAATAAAAAATTAAAAAAAAAAAAGAAATAAGCACATTTAAAAAAATTCAAATTAGTATTAGTGGTGTTGTCCTGTTTAAAAATAAATTATATGTGAGTCTTAGAATTTGTCTTCTTTCCTACCTAGGCATTATTGTACTTTTCAGTTGAAACAACAAATTAATTCTAAAGCTCCTATTTAAAATGTCTGAAACCTCCTAATTAAAGGCAATGATGCATTAACATGGAATTCAACTGTTCATTTTATCTTACTTTTTTAAGGTTTTTATTTAAGTTCCAGTGAGTGAACATATAATGTAATATTAGTCTCAGGAGTACAAATAGTGATTCCACACTTCCATACATGACCCAGTGCTCATCACCACAAGTGCTCTCCTTCCTCCCCACCACCCGTTTAACCCATTCAACTGTTCATTTTAAATCAATAACCTTGACAGCTATAAGGTCACTGCTGAAAAATCGTAGAATGATGAATCTTTAAAAATGGGTATGAATGCAGAGGTTATTTACGTAGCTCAAGGTGAAGTTGCTTGCCCAAGATAAGAAATTTGAAACTTTCTTTAAAATCTGCATTAAAAAAAAAAAAATTAAAAAAATAAAATCTGCCTTTAACCCACCATCCTCCTACGCTGGTCTTTGGGAACTTGCTCCTCAAATGCCTTAGGCTCGCAAATGGGGTTCGGATCCCAGGTTTAAGAGGAGGGCTATTCTGGTGGTGGTGGAAAGATAGAGAGATGAGAGGTAGACATGGAAACGATAGTGTCCTTACTGATCCATTGTTTTCACCTGTTCATTGTCAATAACCACAATGTAGTCCATCCATTTTCTGTAACAGTGTCTTATTTTCAAGTCCATTTCAACCTGCTAGTTATGCTTCAAGAGAATGTCCAGTTTCCTACTCACTGTAACTAAACTGCAGCAGAAATGTACAATTTTCTGGGTACCCTTTGGTCCCCATACGATACATTTCCTTTTATGTATTGTCCTAATGGCCTGATGGGACCTTTCTTAATCTAAGTCTCCCTCTTTTTTGCATGACGGAATCATGCTGCTTAAACTACATTTTTAATTTGTCAGGAGTTTTTCCAATAATTGTTCTAAACACATATTCCTTCTTCCTTTCATTTTATTGACCTTTTCTTTTTAGGATGTCTGTTTCCTCTGCTAAGGAAGTTCATCTTAAATCACTCTCTAAACTGAGACCCACTTCCCCTGTGAAAATAAAGTTGTTTTACTTTCAGACATTCCCCAAGGTGGGAGAGGGTCCGGGTAAGGAATGTGTTTCCACCCTTAAGCTGGATTAAGCTTTGAAAATTCTTTAACGAGTTTTAGATTCCTGCCTGATTAAGAGTGGCTCCAAGTAATAAGTAGAGAAACAGAAAATGAAGCCACACAGTTGTGAGTACGAGTGTTAGAGATGTTTCTTTATATCCCTACTCTGTGATTTTAGGGATTACAGAAAACAAATTGTTTCTTTCTGTGTTCTGTTTATGTATGTCTTCCTAATGCCGTTCTAGTCAGATTTTATATTTTATTGCAGAAGGCAAAAGATTTGTCTTTGAATACAAGTATCAAGTCTGAACCTTTCCGGGGGTTCGGCCCTCCTGAGGGCCGGCCCGACTTCTGTAATCATCATCAGGCTTGAGGCCCTACTGGACCCTTCCCTTCAGCATATCTGTCACATTGCTGTCCCCCCGCTTAACACGAAACAAGACAAAGGAGCTCCTTCTTTGACCCCATGTCCTTTCCCAGCCTCTGTCTTATCTCTCTCTCCTCCTTTTACAGGCAAAATTCTCTACAGAGCCCCCTTCCTGATGTCCACATCTTTATTCACCTCCCGCTTGGAGTCTTTCTGAGCAACTGCCATGTTGCCACATCCAAGACTCTTCCCTGGGTGCTCCTCTCAAGGAAGCCTCGCTCAGTAGCTTTTAAGGAGGCTGTTTCACTTCACTGGAAGCTTCCACTTCTCTGAGTCTCTATTCACCAGGTTCTCCTCATACCTCCCTGGCATTCTTTATGTCTTCTCTGGTGGATTCTTCTTTCAGCTGGATCTCAGACATGTGCGACGGCCCCCAGAGGATAGTTCTAAGTCCTCTTCTCTACCTACATAGTCTCTCTAAAGAAATTGTCTTGTCCTATGTTTTGTGACGGCCGAGATGCCGTGATTCCCAGATCCTCCTTCTCGTCCTAAACTCTCTCCTGAGCTCCAGACCAGATATCCGACTTGGTATTTATTATCTCCATCTGGCTCTCTAATAGGTATCTCAAAAATCAACTGAAATTTCTTCTACCCTCCAAACTGTGCCCCCACCCTGCGAGACCTCCCAATCTTAGGTAATGGCATCTCTCCCCAGCCAAGAGCTCAAGCTTTGATTTTTCTTTTCTACTCCACCAGCGAGTCTGGGAGCTCTATCTTCAATGTGTATCTCAAGTCCATCCCCCTCATTCCATCTTCATTGCTGTCATGTTAACGCAAACCACCATCACCACTTACTCGGAGGATTACAATCGCCTCTGACTGTCTCTCTCCTTCCATTCCCCTGCCACAATCCATTACCACACAGCAACCAGAAAGCCATTTAAAAAATATAAATCAGATCATGTCATTTCCATGCTTAAAACCATCCAGGTATCCCCTTTCCAAAAGCACTTAGAATAAAATGAACCTCTCTCCCCAATTGACAAGATTCCGGTTGAGTTAGCCCCTACCTAACTCCTTGTCACCTTATACCATTTCTCCCTCATATTCTATCCAAGCCCTCTTGGCTGTCTTCTTGCCAATATGCCGTTAACGCTTTCCACCCCAGGACCCTTGTACAGACTTTCTCTTTTATCCCTTCACATAGCTGGTTCTTATTTGTCAGCTCTTAATTTATAGGTTACTCTTAGCCCCTTAGATCAAACCTCCCTGATGACTTTGTTCAAAGGAAGTGTTCCCTGCAATCACCACACCCAGTTCTTGCCCAGGAAAGCCCTCACTACAAGTTGTAATTACAGGCTCGTTTGTGTTCTCATTTGTTGTCATTCATCTCCCGCAAGAATGAGTGCCCTAGGAGTAGGGCTTGCTCAACGACTGCATCACTACTGCCTAGAACAATGCCTTCCTACCATAGACGTTCAATAAGTATTTGTTGAATGAATGAATGAATGAGTTTTTAGAGTATTCAAGACTTTTTTTTTTTCCTGATTGCCTGCCAATCTACTCCTTGATAAAATATCTGGCAGGGGAGTAAAGAACACCTTTCATTTTCAAGTTATGTTCAAAGAGGGTGGGAGGGAGCTCCTAGCTTTTATGTCTTAGCCTTTAAGCAGTATATCCCTTCATGACGGTGAATAACATACTTTGAGTTATGAGCATAAACTTTCACTAGCAAAATTTAATCTTTTCTATTTTCTGTCCCTTTCATGAATTTTATTGCACCTGAATTTAGACAATGGACATAGCTATGGGAGCTTTGTAGGAATTTTCAACTATTGAAATTCTAGAACTGCTACAAAATTAACCTTTTTGTTTCTTTTCAGATACCTCCTCCCAAGACTGTGACTTGCTAACTCTTTCTATTCCAAGAATTACAAAATAAAAATGCTGACTTGGAACTCATTGCAACAATACCTGAAGATACAAAATCGTATCTATAAAACACTGATGGAATGCTATGAGCTCATAATGGAAATGGATACTAAACCATCTGTGTTTTGTGGCACACTGCAACTTTCTCATGTGTGTAATTCTAAAGTAAAAAATAAAACAAAGTTGCAACTAACAGGTGTGTTGTTTCAAGCACAAGACTCTGCAACCGCCTGCAAAAACTGCTGGTCAGGTTGAAATATCACATTCAGCATTCTAGAAAAAAGCAAAGAAGTTCCTCTCAAACACTTTAGGGAAAATATGATAAATTGAATATAAAACCTGGCAGGTCAAGATAAAAAATCCAACGCAAAACAATTTTTTTTTTTTTTTATTGGAAGAAAAGAAAAACAAAAGTAGGGCAAGAAAAAGAAAAGACAGGGCTTGTTGACAAGGCGCCAAACCTGAGCCAGCTTGACCATTGGAACACGGTCTCTTGGGTTGTGTGCCATCAAGAAAATAATGATTCGTATGTATTTACCATTTGTTCTGGGTTTCCGTATGTTGCAGTGTGTTTCAGCCCTAAAAATTGTGCAGTCATCGTTAGGACAACATTCGAAATCACAGCTCAGAAAGGCTAATGGTCTGTGGCCCAGAGAGGCTGGGAATCACTTTACAGAAGGGATTGAACTTCTGTTAAGTCTTCTTTTAAATCAGGATTTTGGGGGCGCCTGGGTGGCTCAGTGGGTTAAGCCGCTGCCTTCGGCTCAGGTCATGATCTCAGGGTCCTGGGATCGAGTCCTGCATCGGGCTCTCTGCTCAGCGGAGAGCCTGCTTCCCTCTCTCTCTCTCTGCCTGCCTCTCCATCTACATGTGATTTCTCTCTGTCAAATAAATAAATAAAATCTTTAAAAAATAAATAAATAAATAAATAAATAAATCAGGATTTTGATGAAGGAAGAGGAACACAGAGGAGAGAGCATGAAGAGAGACACATACCCAGAAGTAAGCAAACAAAAGAGGGGAAAGTAAGTTAGACTTCCCCGTACCCAGGGAAAATCTTCAAAGAGTACCCCAGTTGAAGCACAGGGAGTAGTCCAAAGAAATGAATGCAATAAGGCTGTAGGGTTTTGTACTCCAGGAGCAGCGTGATTGAGCAAGAAGAAGCTCTTGGAAACCTCAGCAAGGGTGTCGTAAGGAAAGTGTATTTTAGGAAGGGACACTCTTGGTGGCATCAGGCAAGTTGGGTTCCAAGAAGGTAAGCTGAGAGTCATACCATGATGATGTTTCTACACTAAGCTTATGAGATGTCATCAGTCAAAGAACTATCTTTTGACAGTGGTAATTTTAATAGAGATAAAGAAGAAACTCCAAGAGGCAGTTAGAAAGGAATGGCAACAGACATTTACCGAGTGTCCTGTGTTCTATGCTCTACATACATAATTCTTATACCAACCCTTCCCAATAGGTACTATAAATTTAGCAATAATCAAGTCTCAGGGACTTTTTAAATGACTTAGTCAAGGTCAGGTGGCGGTACCGGGATTTAAAACCAGCAGATGAAGAATCAACAATTAGAATTAGGTCCAATCCAAGTATTTTCGCTTGTTTATTTTAGAAAGCTGTATTTCTACTTTTATTTTATTTTATTTTCTCCTAGTCTGGGAACCTCACAATGGTTTGTGTGTGCTTGTATTTCAAAGACAATGGCTCAGTAGGTAATGCCCAAGGCAGAAAGGGATGGTCAGTTTCATTCCCATTTTTTTTCTTTCTGCTTAAAACTGTGCATTGGTTTTAAATAAATGAAAAATGAGTTCCTGGTAATAAACAACAGTCTAAGATTAATAATGTGTGGTTACCGGCTGGTTAAGGCAAACACCCTTCACAAATTTGCTCTTGGTGAGTTCCTTTGGGTCACCGTGACCTGGGCTGGGGAGGAATCACACACCAAGAGCCTCCCGAGCAAAGGCAGGTCAGCCCGTGCGTGTTCCAGACAATATCCCGGCGGAACCTGAGTAAGCCACTTGTGGCAATTTAGAAGAGGCGCAGAATAAATTTGCAGCAGCAGGGTCAAAGGATAAGATGGGCTTCGAGTCAAGGCTACAGCTCAAGTTTTCGATTCAGATTTGAGAACCTCTTTATAAAGAAAAACAGAAGCTCACTGGCCCGTTTCATTACCCACCAGTGCTTCTGAGCCATGAACTTTCCCCCACTTCGGAAACTTCTCTGGAAAATTCATTTCATGCTTGTCTACTCCAGTAAAACCCTTGACTGAACCGCTACAAAACAAAAGACTTGGCCAAGGGAGTCGGAGAAATCACCCGATATGGTAAAGCCAGTTGGCCTCCTCCGGGACCATGGGTCTGTGACCTTCGCTTTACCTATAATCTTGGACCATGACCTTCTGCCAGCAGAGGGGGTGTTTTGATTGTTCCTGTGCCAGGTGATGGGGGAGGGGCAGTCACGGCTCCTGCATCCCTGACTTTGACACACTGAAGAATATCTCTCAGGGGGAGGGCGGGCTATAGGCTCCCTGGTTTCCGGCTCTGCGCTCACTAGTGCCTGAGAGGCGTCTTAGGAAACTTGCTTGCTAACTCACATCTCTTTGAAAGCCTCCACTCGGATTGTTTTTTTCTTACAAGGGTGTGCCAGCATCATTTACCTTATTGCTGCTAAAGCTGCGCTTAAAGTCAGGGAATAAAACATCCCAGTCTCCTCTGTGCAGGGTTTTACCTCACAATTTAAATTGAACACCTGCTATGAAGTAGGAATTGTGCAGAATTTTAGGAAGACAAGATAGATCGGGCATGATCTCTGTCCTGGATGGGCTTAGAGGGGGCTAGAGGGAGGTACACAGGAGCAGGGAGCACAGTCGAACCATGTAGGTGAACAAGTGAACAGATGTATAGGGCAAAGGGAACGTGGCCAGTAGGGGTGGGGAGCAGTGGTGGTGGTGGGGGGTGTTATTTCTACTCGGAAAGGGAGGAAATCTTCACAACAACCATCTGAGATGAACTTGCTAAATTCTCTTACCTCAGCTTCGAAAATCATCAATAGCTGTAGAGAATTCTTACCAGCGTTCTCCCTGCCTTAGAAGAGATATCGACTCATCTCCAAGGCTAACCCCTTCACATGGCTAATAAACTTCATCTTCCAATATAGCTGTAAGGTAAAAGAATTAAATATATATATATATATATATATATATATATATATATATATATATTGTAAAACAGCAACGCAAAAATATCAAGAAAGAAAAAGTATCTCCCTTAACCCAGCCAACTTCTTAACATTGTTACTTGTGTATTTTCATCTCTTTCCTTTTCCTATGTGTGTTTCAATGATTGTGACCACAACCTTTTGTGTTCACACCCATCCTCCGGCCCTTCCTCTGGGACCTGTCTCCTTTCAATTCTGTCTCTTGACTGTGTTTCCCATTGGAAAGCCCCATTCACTTCCCTGCTCATGTAAATCTCGCCCACCCGACAACACAGGACATTGAAGCATGTCCTTAGCTGAGCTA
This sequence comes from Mustela nigripes, assembly GCF_022355385.1. Taxonomy (NCBI): domain Eukaryota; kingdom Metazoa; phylum Chordata; class Mammalia; order Carnivora; family Mustelidae; genus Mustela; species Mustela nigripes. The sequence continues at coordinate 11,377,292 of NC_081561.1, read as the reverse complement.
GAAGGCTCTTCAGGGCCCTTCAATGACCCACTAAAGAGGTCAACTCACTTTCCTTTTTGATGCTCTCCTTCTTTCTTTAGCTTTTCTTCCCTGATTGCACTGGCTGCCTATTTCTAAAATTTTCTTTTGTTCCCTACATCTCTGATAATTCTTTCCTCTCTCTTTTTCTTTTATGAGCTCCTCCCCCTCTGCTGGTGGTTCCAGAAATCTCAACCACTGCCAACTTACTCAAAACTCTCCTTGGGCCCCTCTTAGTCACCATTTACTTCCAAGACAGCATCCCCGCCTGGACTTTTAGCCTGACCTCCAGCCCGATTCACTACGGGTCATTTTACTCTAGACACCTCCAACTCAACACTCGCCAGCTGGGTTCTTCTCCTTAATCCCTAGCTTGCACAATACAATACCACCCACTTAGTCTACCGAGCTAGAAGAATGGGCACCATCTTCATTTCCTCTTTCTTTCTTAGCCCAGCAAATTCTTTCTGCAGAATGTATCTCAAACCCATGACTTATTCTCATTGCCACTTTTAAAAATCAGACTCTGTTTCTGATCTTGTCTGCTAGATAGCCTCCCAACGAAGGCACTGCTTTCTTTTTCTTTTTACGGTGCTTTTTCCGCCATGCATTTTCACAAATTATATTTCTAAAATACAGATATCTTTAAAAAAAAAAAAACTTCCTCATTTAAAAAGTGTTAATGATTTTCCACTGCCTGCACCAGAATTCAAATTTCTCACACAGTACAGGCAGGGTGTGTGATTTGCTCCCAATCTATTTTTCCACCTTCATTTCTTTCCTACCCATGCCCCATCCCCCCTTCAGTGTAGCCTCAGGAGCGCAATGTAGCCTTAGCACATGCTACCCTGTTGCTCTGAACATGCCACGGATTCTTATACCTCTTAGGACACTGTGCTTTTCCCTCTGCCTAGAAATGTCTTGTGCACTGTCAAAATCACGATCATGGTTTGAAGTCCAGCTTAAAGCTACCCTCTCTGTGAAGTCTTCGCAGACTTGTTTTTTTTGTTTGTTTGTTTTGTTTTGTATGTGTGTATATATATATACCCCCACCCCCAAGGGAAATCTCCTCTGTGTTCCTCTACTGGCCTGGTTCCTAGAATCAACTGGGAAGCTTTTTCAAGATGCTGATGCTTTGCCTCATGCCACTCAGACCAGAAAATTCGAGGGTCAGCTTCCTGCGTTAGCAGTTTTGACATTCAGATCCCAGGGGCACAGAATTTGATAAGTTCAAATCTTCACTCACGATTCATCGCACACTATCAACACTGTCCATGCGTGTCCCTCTTTTAATTGAATTTTAATAATGTAACGAATACCTGTGAACCTACCACCTGATTTAAGAGCGAGAGCATTATGAGTAGGTTATCATATATGCGCTCCTCATCTATTCAAGCATTTGCCTGCACTGGAGGTAACCACACCTTGAAGGTTTATGCCTTTGCTTTAAAAGTATTATATATGTATATATAAATATAATGTTTTATGTATATTATGTGTATAGATATATATGTGTGTGTATGTGTGTGTATATATATAAATATATATATTTATAAATAAATAAACAAATAACAAGTGGCTCACCTCTGTGAGCCCGTCGACTGGTCTTTTCTTTGCCTCTCTCTGGCTGGTCAGGTCCTGGGCTCTTCTTTAGGTCTTAAATCACGCTGCTGGGCTCTTTCTCTGACTCTGAGCTTTGGGTCTGTCATTCTCTCCCCTGCCTCTGACCTCTTTACAGTTTGCTCTTTTGTCCTTTTCCCACACCCAGGGCATTAGCTCTCAACATTAGTGAAGGAAAGCCAGTAAATTTGCAAAGACTGGTATATGAAAAACCATGAAGAGAGAAAAAGAAAATGAAAAATGTTTCCTGTGTCTTTAGCTTCTAGTGACTGGGAAGGAAGACTGAGGTTTAGTAAAGCCACAATTGTATAGAAATGGGCACTGGGGGACGCCTGGGTGGCTCAGTCTGTTGGGCGTCTGCCTTCGGCTCAAGTCATGATCCTGGGGTCCAGGATTGAGTCCCATACCAGGCTCCCTGCCCGCCTCCCCCTGCTCATGCTTTCTCTCTCTCTCTCTCTCTCTCTCATTCTCTGAAAAATAAATAAATATCTTTAAAAAAAAAAAAGGAAAGAAAGAAAGAAATGGGTACTGGGATGCTCCTTAATATGTGAACCAGTGGGATATCTCCCTGGGAGAAATCAGCTCCATCTCTGAACACAAATCATCAGCCCCCTGCCGCCAAATTGCTTCACTTAATCATTAAAAATTAACTGTGTGTGCCATGTCAGTTACATGCCATGTATTGAAACAGGTTATAAATAGTCAACAGGGACATTAAGACTCACTCTATTCTGAGTTAGCCTCGTTCTGGGACAAGTAAATCATTTCTTGATTAGTTTGATTGTCTCCAGGGTCTCTCTCTGTCCATATCCCCAGGAAGTTGAGGTTCTTCAAATGACCAAAGAAGACAACAGATGGTGTGACCTGTGGTGTGTGTGTCCCGGGAAAATCACGAGGATACTTTGGAATCCTTACAGTTGGGACATCCTAACCATAATGGCCTTTTTTTACTGATAAGACGGGTAAACCAATGAGGTTTCTAGAGCACCTGAGCCTTATTCTGAACATTTTTCTCATGCCAAAGAAGCAGAGTAATGCAGGGATGGAGGATTTTTTTTTTTTTTTTCTCAGCCATTGATAGAAATCAGCCGGATAACATATAAAGGTGTTAAAAAACAAACAAACAAAAAAACCCTTAGATTTTCCTTTTGTTCCTTCTAATAAGAAATAAAACATTTAATTTTCCCTTTCCTCCTGCCCTTCCTGCCTTCCTTCCTTCTTTTGAAATAGAATTTTGTTTTAATGCTATCTTGTAACATTAAAAATCCCTCTCTCCCAGGCAGGTGTATATGCCAGGATCTTTCCAGTTCTGACAATTACCAACTTACACATAGCAGATTAAACAAGTTGAAAAGAAGTATTCACCGCACTGCTACATTGGGGTCTGACGGTACGTCCGCTGAACAAATAGAAAGAATGGCGTAATATTTATAAATGAAACAGTCCCAGGACTCACATAGAATTTTTTTTTAATGGTTTTAATGAAGATATATTGTAAGAGCTTACAGTTTGTCTCAGAAAACCAAAGAGGGTCTCCTTTGAGAACCACTGCAATACATTTGCTATTCCTGGGGTGCACTGGAAATCAACAAGTTAATAAAAACTGTTGTCTGGAAGCTTGAGTTAATAAATAACACTTAAACATAATTTCTAGGAGTTGGTAAGTTCTATAATTCTTCCTGTGTCCCTAACCCAACTGTCAAGCTGATCCTCAGGAATCTTAAAGACTAAAGCACTAGAATGCTTCGTGAGTCGGGTAGTGTCAGAGTGTACATGTGCCCTTGGCAGAGATGGGCACACGCCACACCTGTGTGTGCAGGGATGTATGCCCATGCCCACAACAGTGGGCTGGTTCACACCCTGGGTCTAAGAGAAACTCTGACTTTTAAGGGGGCCATTTTCCTTTTCCTTTTAATCATGATCTTAATGTTGACCCTGAACCCCAAACAGACATGATTTCGGGGAGCAACACAACAAGGCACTTTCAGGGGATTAGATTTCTTTAAATTAAAAAAAAAATGTAAAAACAGGAGGCCTTTTAAATCAACATTTTATAATCTGAGTCACGCTCGTGCTTTTGCACCTTTCCTTTGAAAAATATTGTCCGAGTTGACCTAAAATCTGCATAGCAGAGCATGACCCAGTTGGAAAGAAGCGTGCAAACACTAGGTAGCACTAATGAAAAGCGTTGTCCTCTTGCCCTTTGGATCCATACCAGGGCTGAAAGCTCTGACTCTGTCGAGAATCATCAATTCTTTATAGAAAAACATTTAAATAAGAACAATGTATTCAATAATATATTTTTTAAAAGGTTTTTTTTAACAACTCCCATTCATGATAAAAACTCTCCACAAAGTCGGTTTAGAGGCAACATACATCAACATAATAAAGGCCATCTGCTAGAAACTCACAGCTAATACCAGGTACTCAATGGAGAAAAACTGAGAGCTTTCCCTCTAAGATCAGGAATAAGACAAGGAAGTCCCTTCTCACCACTTTTATGCAACATGGTACTGGAATCCTTGCCACAGTTATCAGACAAGAAAAAGAAGTAAGAGGCATCCAAATTGGTAAAGGAGTAAAGCCTTCACTGCTTGAAGATGACATGACACTGTATTTAGAAAACCCTAAAGACTCCATCAAAATCTACATGAATGGATAAATGAATTTAGTAAAGTTACAGGATACAAAAGCAATATATGGAAATCATTGCATTTCTGTGTACTAATAATAAAGTACAGAAAGAGAAACGAGGGGTAAAATCCCATTCACAATCTCCAACTTAACAAAAAAATAAAATATCTAGGAATAAACTTGACTAAAACTAATAATAAAGGTTTATTTTAAAGTTAATTATTCTGAACCAAAAAAACGGAAAATACACACAGATAGACCTGCCACCAACCCCCTACTGGTAAAACTGTCTCTTAACCATTTGACATTCAATTTAATACAGTGGTCCTCAAGATGTGGTCCTCAAGCCAGCAGCATTAGCACCACTCTGAAAATGGTTAGAAAAGCAAATTCTTGGGTTCCACTCCAGATCTGCTGAATCAGACACTCTGAAGGGGGGACCCAGAAACGGACGGTTTAGTAAACTCTGCAGGTGATTGCAATGCAGGTTGAAGCTTGAGGACCACTGGTTTATACACTTAACTATCTGAAAGACCACCAGGTGTCTGAACATAAGCCAACCATATGACATTGCTCACTGATAAGGCAGATAAACCAAGAGGGTTTCTGGAGCGTCTGGCCCTTATTCTTAACATTCTCCTTATGCTGAAGAAAGGGGAGTAATTCAGGATGAAGATTTTCTTTTCTTTTCTTTTTTTTCTTTCTTTTTTCTTTTCTTTCTTTTTTTTTTTTTTTTTACAGTCAAGGTCCATTGATGTAAGAGGCAGAAAACCAACTGGGTCCCACAGAAAGGTAAAAAAAAAAAAAAAAAAAAAAAAAAAGAAACAACACACAAAACAAAACAAAAAACCATTTAGATGATATTTTTTGTTCCTTACAGTAAAAAATATATTCAGCTTGCTTTTTTCAGTTGACTAGGAAGAACAATAAGACAAAACCAGGAAAAATAACTTGGTTTTCTATTACAGTTAATTAAGGGAGACATGCTAGATTTTATAGAGAAGCTAATTTTCTTGATAGGCAAAGGATTTCATTATATTCTCGAAGTACCATAGCCCATTCCTCAATCTAAAGTAGCTGCATAATAAATAGTCACTAACATTAAGGGAAAAGGTACAAATAAAATAAAAAAAGTAAAAGGAGAAGCATTGAAAATTCTCCCAGGGAGAAATACAGACATAAGATACAGAGGATAAAATCAGACATGTACACAGAAAGAAGGAAGACAACCAAGTGGAAAATAGAGCAAAAGAGAGATCAAAGGCAAAAGGATGATACAAACGAGGAACTAAACTGATCTATAAATTATAGGAGTAAGGCTCATGAGCTTCAAGTTCAGTGATCCAGCTGCGAAAGTATATATTTTCTCTTTTATTTATTTATTTATTTATTTTAAAGATTTTATTTATTTATTTGACAGAAATCACAAGTAGATGGAGAGGCAGGCGGAGAGAGAGAGAGAGAGAAGCAGGCTCCCTGCTGAGCAGAGAGCCCGATGCGGGACTCGATCCCAGGACCCTGAGATCATGACCTGAGCCGAAGGCAGCGGCTTAACCCACTGAGCCACCCAGGGGCCCAACATTTTCTCTTTTAAAAATTATTTCTAAAAATCCTTGTCCAGAGTGCTTGCCAAGTTTCAAGGGTCAAGAAGTAGACCCTTAGGCATGCAGGGTTCCACCTAACTGAGGATGCCTTTGACCAAGACAAGTGCTTGGGTCTGAGTAGTGTGGCTTGTGGAAGTGAGCAACCTGTCACAGGGCACTCAAGCCAAGAAGGAAAGGCGGCTGTGAGGAATGTGGCAGATGCTCTGTCAAAAGAAGAGGGGGGGAGGGAGAGGTTGGTTGTTTTATTTTTTTTTTTTAATCTTCAATTTTGCTGAGAAAACTTCTCAAGAGTTTCAATTTATAGCAGCTGTTTCACAGATATGTAAGCATGGGAAACATGGCTCAATGAGCCAAGGCCTGTGAATTCTCACCTTGAACCAAAATTCATTTTAGCTTCTTAACCAGTTACCACCCTATTTCATGCTTGGTTTCATCTCAGCAAGGAGACCATGCTCTAATCTCATTCAGTGTGGTAACGGAATAGTTTAATAGTTCAATAGCTCAGTTGTAAGCAGAGCTGGACTAAGGGGAAAATGTAATCTACCATGTGTTGGCGAGAGACCTACCACCCATCCCCAAGGAGGATCCTACTTGTTCAAGAAAAGACATCAGAAAGCATAAACCATGGCAACACAACATAGCACACACACAACAGAGCTGGTAGCCACGTCTTGAAAGTCGGAAGAGTTGATCCAACCTACTCTACAAAATGGTAGTCTTTCCAGCTAACTCTTGCATCTAGGAAGCCACTAGCCCTCCATGCAGCTTAACTGGGTGCCAGAGCAGCACTTTGTCTCCTGAGGCAATAAACCCTAAGAGAGCCGCGAGGGGAAACAACCCACATTTCATTGTCGCTATACATCATATATTCACATGCTCTTTGTCCAAACCCAAAGAATGTGCACCACCAAAGGTCCACTATGGACTCCAGGTGAGGATGTGTCCATAGAGATTCATCAGTTGTAACAAATGGAGCACGTCGTGGGGGATGGTGATAATGGGGGAGGCTGTGCACGTGTGGGGTACCTCTGTACCTTCCTCTCAATTGTTCAGTGAACCTTAAACGGTCCTAAAATAATAGTCTTTAAAAAGCCCCCACATTTCCATTCCTGCATTTTGAACCCAATCAAATGTTCTTCTCTACCAGTAGGCTGGAACCTCCAGCAAGGTAGATGACATTTAGTGCGCAAGTGGTAGAATTGAATCTCTCTTACAGTTGCCAAACTTCTTAAACTTATTTAAACTTGTCATTCATTTAGTATTGGACTTAACGGCAATCAGTCCTTGATAATCATACAATGAAAACATATTGCTCAAAGGAGACCATTACAAGGAAAAGAAAGAGGATAATGAGAAACAATGTAAACTCTGTATTTGTTTTAAATACATATGTAAAGATATTAAATACATTTGTCTGCATAGAGACATATGCTGTTTTTCAGTCTCTATGAAGAAACTCCTTTGCTGTCAGGAAAGTCTTTATTTTGAGAGTTGGCAGACCTGGATTTGTGTACATCTCTCATTGGTCCCCTTGGTGCCTTACTGTGTATATCTTCAAAGCAGAGTATTGGGCAATGCGAGGAAATCTTTCTTGCACAACAAAATTCTATGACGGGTCATCATTCTTGAACCAACTGAGCTCAGGTAAGTCATCTTTCAAACAATCCAACTTAGTAGACAAATAATATATAAGATTCCATGTGAGTCATTTTTATCAGTAAAATAGAGAATTTATCATCCTTTCTATTATTCAAATTGTTACACCGTTTCAAACATTCAATCAAGGGAAGAGGCAAAATTGACTATGTCACTGTCAAGACATGATTGCACAACAATGGCCTTGAGTCAAGACTGGGAGGCAGCATTTCCTGCACTGGCATGAAAGGCTGATTTATGACAAATGTCCAAAGTGGTGGTATTTGGAGCTCCTTCCCCACTTGAAGTAAAAACAGAGTGATTTTATCAGGAACTACTATTCACTTTCAATGTGGCAAGCCTTTCATATTTCTGATTAGACTCTTAACAGAATGCGACAGAGAGAGGAGGCAATGTAATTCTTGAGTGCTCTAGTACACAAAAAATCAGAATGTGTTTATAATGCATGTGTGTCTGCAGTGCATGTCCTTAGAAAAACACATACCTGTTTTTCGAGATCATGTTAAGGGTAAAACTCTTGGATGGTATTTCTTATTGGCTAGATCTTAGCTGGAATAGTTTTGATGATTGAAATTTAGTGCTAGGGAGGCAGATATTAAAATTGAGATAGATGTATCAATCAGTTAGTTTCATTCCTTCTCTATGCCCTTAGGTTCCCTAACCCCACTCAGTTACATTAGTGAGTATGATGGGTCAGAAGGCCTCCCTGAATCATTGTAAAATCCCTTTATAATTTTACACTCTCTACAAAATACATGACTTGAGGATCACATAATAGAGTAATCATGAAATGGAAGATGAGCCCTGTAGTGTTGTAAATGAAAATACTGATTTCATAGACCCATGTATATCGTAGCATTATTCACAATAGCCAAAAGAGAGAAACAATCCAAGGGTTCATCCACAGATGAATGGATAAACAAAATGTTATAGATCCATACAATGGAACATTATTCAGCCCGAAAAAAGGAAAGAAATTCTGACACATGCTACGGCATGGTAGAGCTTTAAGGAACTTGTACTAAGTGAAATAAACCAGACCCCAAAGGATGCATATTCTGTGTAACTATGATGCTACTTACATGAAATAGCCACATTAGTCAAATTGACAGAGACAGAAAGTAGTATGGTGGTTTCCAGGGCCTGGGGGAGATTGGAAATGGGATGTTATTGCTTAAATGAGTACAGATTTTCAGTTTTACCAGATAAAGAGAGCTCTGGAGATGGGTTACACAACCATATGAATGTACTTAACACAACTGAGCTGAACTTAAAAATGGTCAAGAGTGTTAATTTCATGTTACGTGTATGTTACCCCCCCATTAAAAAAAAATTAAATACTGATTTCAATCAAATCAACCACTTCAATCAAACCACCACGGTGGCCCCCGATAAGGGGGAGGATGTTCTGTTGTCCCTGATCTAAGAAGTCGAATGACATCGTCAATGCGTTTTCCTGTCAGCAGCCCATCTCAGTGACACGCCGCAGCTGTTCTGTGTTTCACAATCCAAGGGTGGGTCTTGACCACCCACCTTTGGCCTTTGATTCTTTCCTAGGGGAGCTACAAATAGGGCTCTTGAATTAAAGATATGTGTGGAAAAAATGCATGTGTGTATCCCTAGGTGGTCACGGCTGTTGAATCCCTTTACATAGTGGAGAAGAAGGAGGAGAATGAAAAATCTTTCTTATAGGGCAGGCGGGTTAGATCCCATGACTGTCAGATGTAATGTTTCTATTTCTGATGGCGTCCCTGGAGCTCTACGCCCCCTCCCAGGGTCTCTGTGTATCTGCACCCAGGTTTTTGTAGGACGTGTGAATGTCAGGTCTGTGTTTTGGAACCTGGGCAATTAGCCCAAGAAAGGAATGGTTGACTATTTTAGTTAGTGAGGACCTATTTCGATATTTGTGACCAATGATTTCAATATGAGTCCTTTAGGTTAAAATTGCTGCCTATCAATTCTTTCAAAATGAAATGAATTCTTTGAGATTCACAAGTATGTGTGAACTGCGTATCTTTTATTTTTCGCAGTTGGGAGGAAGGAGAGGGAAGGATGCACATTTTGTTTCCACATGAATGGGGGCCAGCCACCTTCAAGGCCAACCTACTAATTAACGAACAATTGATTATCCTTCCTAACAGTAGAAAAGTGAAAATGAGAATCTGTTTTACTAAGAGCTATTCCTTCATTTAGACATTAGCATATGTTTTTTATGCTTTCCTTTCTGACTATCCATAAACTTCCCAGTATGTGTGAGTGTGTGTGAGACACTGTGTGTGGGGCAGGGGTGTGCATTCCAGGGGGCTGGACGCTGAAATGTAATTCGAAACAATACCAAGTCTGGCTGTTCAAAGAGTTGAAACTGTTTCTGATATACCCATGACACCCACCACTACAAGCTTATTTCAAAAAGGGCAGCTGTCAAATAGCTTGTCGTTGGCTTTACAGAAAATGAAACACAAAGTGACCCCATTTTACTGTAAATGTCTCTTGATTCGAACCATCTCGAAAAGTAGAAGCCTCTCTGAGGACTGAGTGCCACCTGTTACTGGAAAGGGGCCAAATGACCTCTGACCAGACTGCTGCTGGGGAGGCTGGGCCACATCTGTGATTTCCATTAGCATCCACCTTTTTTGACCCATCAAGAGGCTGGGGCAGAACTCGGTTAAGGAGGGGAACTTGCTTTAAAAAAAAAAAAAAAATGAGATGAAAGAGCCACCGGAATCAAACAACTTAGTACAATGACAATGTGCTCTTTTGCACGATCCTCAGAACTGACCTTCGCCTTCCAAAATGTTGCTTCCAGAATATTAACCCATCAGGGGCCTGGAGAGAAGCCACAGCAAATGGTGAGCTCATTGGGAGGGAAGGGTGGATGTTGATGGCAAAATCAAAGCGATTCTGCCTTTCTTTAAGCCCCCAAAGAAGTCTCAAAGACCACAGTGGCACAGGTCCAAACTGAGCCTTTGCCCTAACAGACCTCTCTCGGATCACTGGTTCTCTGCCGAAGTTTGAGAAACTGAAAGTGGCCTTGCCAGGAACTATTTTAGCGGGGTCGCCAAGCTTCACAAGAAGGGGAAGCAAGAGCCTTACACCAAGTTTCCCTTTTGCGTTTCACCAAGAACAGGTGTTTGCTTTACTCAAGGGAAGGCTTCACAGGAGGTATGCCATGCACAGCTAAAAACAGTGGTGGGATTGCTCGGCTGTCATAACTGAGTTCGGTTCACATCACCAAAGGGATTATTCCTCCAGCCATTTTCTATGACTACGATATTAAATGTACACACGTATGTGTGTACACAATGCCTGAATCAGATGAAATGCCCACCCACCACCTCCCCACCATGCATGGGAATAATTAATATATTGGGGGGCTCTCTTCTCTGCTGATAGCAACACAATTACTTTACACACAACATCTCATTTAATTTTCACCACGCTATGAAATAAGCATTATTGTCCTCACCCTATAGATGGGAAAACTGATGCATATAGAAATCGAATAAAATGGGAAGGTGGCAAAACTCGGAAGTGGCAGAGTTGGGATTTGAGTTGAGAAGTCCAGAGTTTTAGCTCTAAGTTACGTTTCTACTATGTAGAAATGTAACATTGTATCCATCATACCAAGTCATTCAAGAATCCTGGTGAACATCAATAAAGCTGGTTCATTAATTTTCCTCTTCTTTGCAGAGCTGGCCCTCAAGCCTGGAAGTGTGGCATCACCTTCTTGCCTCCCAGAGTCTCTCTGCTTTTGCTGTTTTCAAATCCTTTCTAAGATTAACATTTGACCTACCTTCTTTCCATGATCCCCATGACCAACACTCTGGACAGTGTATCCTGAATAATAGAATCAGGCAAAAGGTCTTTGCCCATGTTCCTGAAGAGAATGGCTATCAGTGGAGTTCTAGAAAGGCATCATCTATGCAGCCACAGTGCACTGCCTCGTCCCTCCTTTAACCAGAGTCCCACGATATCAAATCTTTCCCATAGCTACATCAGGAGAGAGAAAGAGTCAGTTTAACAGATGACCATCAACTTTCCCTTTCCAGACTCTGTTGGATGTCTTTCTCCTTTCTTTTCTTGCTCTTCCATTTCCTGGATTAAAAAGACTGTGCTGTGTTGCTATGCTCAAGATAGATCCATCGATCAATCGATCGATCATAGTTGGATCATAGAACAAATCTACTTAGATTTAAATATCAAGATAGAAATAGGTATCAAGATAGGAAGATATACATGTATGTGTATGTATTCATATTATTAGTTTGAAGTCCCTTGGAGGCAGCCCTAAGATAAGGATCCAATGCAAATAGCAAACATTGGTAAGGGGAGGGATAATTTAAAAACAGAGAAGGGAAGTAAAGTGAGTTGGGGGAAATTGGAGGGGGAGACAAACCGTGAGAGACTGTGGACTCTGAGAAACAAACTGAGGGTTTTGGAGGGGAGGGGGATGGGGGTTAGGTGAGCCTGGTTGTGGATATCACAGAGGACGACACATACTGCATGGAGCTGGTTGTGGTGCATAAATAATGAATGCTGGAACACTGAAAAGAAATAAAATAAAATAAAATGGAAAAGAAAAAAGAATAACCAAGCAACCTCCTCTGAGGGCAAATGGAGCTTAATTCCACTAGGGAGTTCTGGGGGACTGTGTAGCACTTCCTACTCAAAGTGGGTCATTCCCACCATCCCAACCTCCATCCCAAATCCTCTGAGTCAGAACGTGAATTTACAACAATATTACCAGGTGATAAAGTCTGTAGAGTGCTGAGGGGGGGAATATGCCTTAGTCCTCAATATTAAACAAAGGGGAGAGAAACCTGAGAGATTTATCCGTTACTCCTCGTCTGACATTGGTGGTAAGCTTCTTCTCGGGGTTTGAATTTTCTGGCACTGTGGCTCAGCTGCCAGCTAGGCAGAACATTAATGCTCCAGTGGCCACAACGAAAGTCCTGAGATAGAAAATTAAAGGTGTTAGCAGTAAGCAGCTGTCAGCATGTGTTACTATTACAAGTTCAGTTATGCTAGAGCTATATATAAATAGGATATTAAAGTTTAGATTGCATTTCATAATAATCACCAGTGCTGGTTCAATATTAAAGGTGCATTAGGTACACTCAAGTAAGCAGCATTTCATCTAGGAGAAATAGAGCTGTTCATTCACTATTCACACCATGATCACCATTTACTGAAGGGGCATTAAAATAAATGCAACATTATTTTTTACTCAGTAGTTATTTCAGGCATAGGCCATGAGTGAGGTCAGGAAATAGGCATCCATATTTCACTTACGTATTATAATTCCTAATACTAACCTTCTGCAGGGTGGGGAGGCACACGACCAATGTTCTTCTTTGCAAAGACAAACTGTACCACACAAAATCTGGAGTACATTCAAGAGCTGAAATTACAGTGGAAAAAAAAATTTGACTCCTATTATAATGCTAAACACTGGTAAAGAGATTTGGACAATATCCAGAAAAATTCATGACTGCTCCCAGACACAATAAAGTAACTATACAAGAAAATCAGTTTTCAGTTAGTATTGTTACTATCACGTGTATTTCAAAGGAGTATCAAAGTATTCTGTATCATACAAGTAAAAAAATTAAAAACAAATTTAAGATGCTTTCAAAAGTTTCTAAATAACTAGCATGGGGGAAAAATTTAACAGAATAGTACTCCTTAGGCACATCAAACTTAAAAAAAATCCTAAATAAGTCTTTATGTTTAAATTATAGGACTATAGAAAAGTATGAATCCAAAATTTTGGGATATAACAAGATATATTTATTATAAGCTTAAATTATAAATTCAACATTTTAACTTCATTAAATAAAATACAAATAAAAATGAGTCAGCTATGTATCCTTTTATATATCTTTTGCTCAATATAACATCAAGTGAATTGTAAAATATTCAAAATACTATAAAATTACATGTATTGCTCAGGTATTAGCCAACTATCAACATGGAAACATTTTGTTCAAAAAATGAAAAGTTAAGGGTGCCTGGATGGTTCAGTCGGTTAAGCCTCTGCCTTCAGCTCAGGTCAGGGTCCCAGGGTCCTGAGATCGAGCCCCACATCTGGCTCCTTGCTCAGTAGGGAGCCTGCTTCTCCCTCTCCCTCTGCTGCTCCCCCTGCCTGTGCTCTCTCTCTCTCTCTCAAATAAATAAATAAAATCTTTTAAAATAAATGAAAAGTTAATGCATACAGTATGTTCTTAACATGCATTAAGTAATGAAATCCTACAAGCTTTTTGCCTCCTCTCTTCCTTTTTCTCTCCTCTGCCCTTTAACTTCCAGCCACCAAAACAATTGTATATCCATGAAATAAGTCTCCTCTGAGTACACTGTGCATCACATTTTCTGTGTACTTCTCACACTCTAAGTTAGCTGCTTGATGGAGAATAAAGCCTAGCAAAATCCTCCTTCTGCACGAGTGGACTCTCTGACGTCATGAGTAGTTTCTGCTCTGGCTAAAACAGTGAGGAAGACATCAGTGGCTTTCAGTCATGTATGTCTTCATGGTATGGTTGACAGACTCATTGATACTGGAAAGAAAATTTCTGCCAAAGTTGGTAATTCATTCCTCTATTCACTCTCTTCTAAATTTCAATGAGGAAAATAATCACCTTGGAATATCAGTTTGGGTATTTTCCTCACAGAAGTAAAACGATTCTCCCGTTCCCCGAAGCACACACAGAGAAGACGCCTTGCAGAGAGACACAGAGCGGGTGGTGCTGGGACGTGGATGGGGATCACTGACCAGCAGACGACGTGTCTGAGAGCAAAGTTAGGAGGACAGAATGGGATGAGTCTTCAGGATGAGAGTGAATCTGAGAATACCAAAGGTCCCAAACCAAGTGGGTTTGTATCAGAAACTACATGGGTTCTAGACCAGTACTCTCTAATGTAAGTCCCACTTGCTCTTTTAAATGTTCTAGTAACCCCACTGAAGAAAACTGAGGGGCACTTGAGTGCTTAGTCAGTTAAGTGTCTGACTCTTAATTTCAGCTCAGGTCATGATCTCAGGGTGGTAAGATCGAGCCCCACGTCTGGCTCATGCTCAGCAGGGGGTCTGCTTGAGATTCTCTCTCCCTCTCCCTCTGCCCCCCCTTCTTTCTCAAATAGATCAATAAATCGGTTTAAAAAGACAAAAAAAGAAAAAAAAAAAAAGGAGTGCCTGGGTGGCTCAGTGGGTTGAGTCTCTGCCTTCGGCTCATGATCTCACGGTCCTGGGATTGAGCCCCACATCGGGCTCTCTGCTCAGCAGGAAGCTTGCTTCCCCTTCTCTCTCTGCCTGCGTCAATGCCTGCTTGTGATCTTTCTCCCTCTGTCAAATAAATAAATAAAATCTTTAAAAAAAAATTTTAAAAAGGCAAAAAGAAGCAGATAAAGTACAGGTTTGTTTTTTTGTTTTTTTTAAGATTTTGCTTCTTCATTTGACAGAGATCAGAAGTAGGCAGAGAGGCAGGCAGAGAGAGAGAGGAAGAAGCAGGCTCCCTGCTGAGCAGAAGAGCCTGATGCGGGGCTCGATCTCAGGACCCTGAGACCATGACCTGAGCCGAAGGCAGAGGCTTAACCCGCTGAGCCACTCAGGTGCCCCGAAAGTACATTTAAATACTATATTATTTAACCCATTATGTACAAAATGCTATCATTATTAATATAGAGAGATAGGTAGCATTATTTTTTCATACTAAATCTTGAAACTCAAGGATCAAATTTATACTTCATAGCACATTTCAAGTGCCCAAAGCCACCTGTGACTAGCTGCCCTCATGCTGGTCAGCCCAGTTCCAGACAATCTCTTAAACAGACCAAAATGCTTTTAAAATATTTGCAGGATCTGGGGTTTCACTTTGTGAAACTTTGTATCTCTCCTGAGACAATAGTTACCTATGACATGACCCAGAAAGAATAAGAATAAAGCATGTTTGCATATTATACTACCAGGAAAATCTCGAAGAACAATGAATCTGGAATGCCAAGATTTATCCTAGACTATCTTTTAAAAACATAATAATAATAAAATCGGTCTCCCAGTGATATCCTACCTTAATTTGGGAGGTGTCCTGCTGCAAGCGATTGCCCCTAGGGATTACATTGGTTAAGGTCTGCAAATGGATGGAAAGGAACCGATTCTAGGACATCCCTGATACCAATGAGTAGAGGGTGCATTTCTCCAAAGGGGAGATGAAGATTCACATTCTGGTGGTTTGAAAAAGAAAGCCCCCCTTAGGGTTTGGGGGCCAGGGTGGGCACACTCGGTATATCCATGAAGGGTTTAACCCACTGGGTGTTTTTCTCCTGGACTATTAAAACCATCTTGTAAAGCATACACTATTAATTTCTCCTATATTGTATTCTCTTACAGTGTTTCAAATAACACTCCTGTGTGATAGAATAAAGACAGGGCCAGTTATATAATTTGCAGAGCCAGTACAACATGAAAATGCAGGAATCTTTGTTAAAAATCACTAAAAATTTCAACAAAATGGGGGTACATACCTGTGAGGAAATATTGTTCAGTCTTTAAATGGAAGGAAATTCTGACACATGGTCAGTAGCAAGCAGCAGGGGTACTAAAAACAAAAGAAAAATTTAAAAGCAATCAGAATAAAAGGTGGATTACCTACAAAGGAACAATGATTAAACTAAGGGCAGAATTCTCATTAGCATTACAAGAGACCAAAAAAACAGCAGCACAATGCCTTAGAGTAATGGGAGAAAATGGTTGTCAACCTGGAAAGTTAGACTTGCTCAATTATTATTCAAGAGTAAGGTGAATTCATGACAATTTCAAACAAATCAAGTCTGACAGTTTACAACTCATGGACTTTTCTATCACTGAGAGAATAAAAAAAAAAGGAGGGATATTAGTTGGAAGGAAACCAATCCCGGGAGGAAAGAGTGGCATGTAACAAGTATTTCATAGTTCCTCATTCTACCTCCATGTGTCTTTATTTTTTATATTTTTAAAATATTTATTTATTTATTTATTTATTTGACAGAGAGATCGAGAGAGAGATCATAAGTAGACAGAGAGGCAGGCAGAGGGAGAGGGGGAAGCAGGCTCCCTGCTGAGCACAGAGCCCAATGCTGGGCTCGGTTCCAGGACCCTGAGATCATGACCTGAGCCCAAGGCAGAGGCTTAAACCACTGAGCCACCCAGGCGCTCCTGTTTTTATTTTCTATTTCTTGTTTTCTCTGTGCTACCTTCTGAATAATTTCTTCAGAATTTTCTAGTTTACGAATTCTCTATTGAACTGTTGATACTACTCTGTGATTGTTAGGATTAGGTTCAGGTAAAGTGATAGAAAAAGCCACTATAGCCATGGCTTAACAGGAGGAAAAATTCAGCTTTGGGTCAAAATGGAGTACAGGGACTGGATTTATTCTCCTGTATGAGGAAAAGGAAAAGAAAAACCAACAACACTGGACATCAGGTAACAGAGGACACTGATCCCGACTGAAGAGAAGCAAAAAAAAGTCAGTCCTATAACCGCCGGATCTTGCGGCTGTGAGAGAACTGTCATTCCAGGCTGTGTCACTACGAGGGAGAGCTTAAGGGGAGCCTACTAGATTCTGATTCGATGGAGCTGAGAGTCTCAGGAGATCAAGACAGACAAAGTTGCAGGACCGAATGCTGAGGACAGGAGAGCTGCACAAAGCAGGAAACCCGGACATCTGCAAAAGGTTCTCCACAACAGTCGCTGAGTAATAATCCCGTGAGTGTGACAAAACCATCAGAAGCTAGAGAATGAGCCACCCAGAGTGATTAGAGGAACAGCTCCCATTCTCACAAATGGTACTGAAAAACCACATGGTTTGTGAGGCATGGGGAAGAGCACATGGAGAAATGGGTGAAAGTGGTCGAAAGGTACAAACTTAAAATAAGTCCTGGGATGTAATGTACAGTCTGGTGACTCTGGTTAATGCTAGCATATGTTGGAAAGTTGCTAAGAGAGTATATCTTGGAAGTTCTCATCACACAAAAAAAATTATGACTGTGTGGTGATAGATGCTAACTAAATTTACTGTGGAAGTCATTTAGCATTTTATATTACAATATAATTCAGGTATAATATATATGATATTATATGTATGACACAATAGATTGTAATACTATATCGTATATTATATATGTATATAATCACTATGCTTACACCCAACACTAATACAATATGATAAGTCAATAGGAAAAGAAGAAATAGGGACACCTGGGACACCTGGGTGGCTCAGTAGGTTAAGCGTCCAGCTCTTGCTTTTGGCTCAGGTCATGAGCTCAGGGTCGTGACACTGAGTGCTGCCCTGGGCTCTGTGCTCAGAGGAGAGTCTGCTGGAGATTCTCTCTCTTCTTTCCCTCCGCCCTTCCCCCATAAGTAAGTAAATAAATAAATAAATAAGTAAATGAATACATCTTTTCAGAAAAAGAAGAAATAGACCTGGATGTCCCTACATGATAAAAGAACTTAAATTTGTAATTACAAAGAACATTCTGGACCAAGATAGCTTCATTGGTGAATTCTACCAAGCAGCTGCAAAAGAAATAATATTAACTGTACACAAAGTTTTCTAGAAATTAAAGAGGAGATAATACTTCCTAACTCCTTCCATGAAGCTGAAATTACTTTGATAAAAACATTACAAAACAAAAAAACTATGGATCAATACATCCCATAAACTTAAATGTAAGAATTCTTTGAAAAGCATTTAACAAACCAAATCTAACAAAAAATAAAAATAAAATGCTAAGTTGGCTTAGCATTTTAAATACTACCAATGTAATTCACCAACCTAAAAAAGAAAAACCACATAATCATCTCTACAGAGGTAGAAAGTTTGACAAATCCAACATCTGTTCTTGGTAAAACCTCTTTGCAAATTAAGAATAGAAGGGAACTCGGGGTGCCTGGGTGTCTCAGTGGGTTAAAGCCTGGGCCTTCGGTTCAGGTCATGATCCCAGGGTCCTGGGATAGAGCACTGCATCAGGCTCTCTGTTTAGCCAGGACCCTGCTTCCTTTCCTCTCTGTCTGCCTGCCTCTCTGCCTACTTGTGATCTCTCTCTGTCAAATAAATAAATAAAACCTTAAAAAAAAAAAAAAAAAGAATAGAAGGGAACTTCCTCAACCCAATAAAGGACATCTACTAACCTACAACTAATATAAAACTTAATGGTAAAAGACCTACTGCTTTCCTCAATGTGAAGAAAAAGACAATAATGTTTGCTCTCACCACTTACACTGGAGGTTCTAAGCAGTGTAATAAGGCAAGAAAAAGAAATAAAAGACTTCATTTTAAAAAGGAATAAAAACTTTATTTGCAGGCAACATGAGTGTCTATATAGAAAATTCAGTAAAATCTACAGGAAAGTTACTAGAATCAATGAGTTAGTTGAACGAAATCTTAGGATACAAGATCAATAGACAAAGGCAATTGTATTTCTATGAACTAACAATGAACAATTGAAAATTTAAAGAACCAAGAAATTTTCATATTCCCAAAGATCTGTGTCAGGATTTGCAATTATCGTATAAGAAATGTTCATATTCCCAGTGATCTATGTCAGGATTTTCAATTCTGTTTTGTCTTCTACTTTCCCCCTTTGTTATGAATAAAATATTGACTTGATTTAAAAAATTTAAAAAACAATGACATTTACAATAGCATAAAAACCCCCATTACTTAAAGACACGTCTGTCAAAGGAAGTAACCTGAAAACTATGAAGCCATGCTGAGAGAAATTAAAAGTAATGAAATAAATGGAGATAGAGGCTTTGTAAATCAGAGGACTCAACAGTAAGTTAGTGATTTTCTCCAAACTGCTCTGCAGAATCAATATAATCCCAATCGAAATCCCAGAGGACATTTTTTTTTTTTACACAAATGAAAGCTGATTTTAAAATTCCCTTGAACATCCAAATGACCTAGAGTATCCAAAGCAAATGTGGGAAAGAACAAAATGAAAAACAAGGAGAGAGAAAACTCAGTAGTAAGTTTGCCCAAAGTCGGTCTGAATAAAAAAATATAGCACGTCTGTTGTTTGGTGACGCAGTAAACAACAAAAAAGACTGGAGTGGCATCACATAGATTGGCAAAGTCCTATGCAGACTTGAGCCCAGTGAGTATTTGCTGGATATAATAAAAATGTGATCAGACAGTAGAGTCTTGAAGGTTGGGGACATATTATAAATCAGCTGCTTTTGAATGTGATAAACAAATGAAAGAAATTTTTTTCATTTATGTATGATTTTTGCTCCACCTACTTCTTAAAAAGACTGCAAGTAGCTGGTAATTATCTAGGAAAATATCCAAAGCCTTGTTACTTGACATATATACTTATTACCTTTGTGTATTTCCCTAATTTTTCTTCCATTAGACTAGAGGTTATTGAGTGACTTTCACTTTACAATACTCAATTGTGGAGGAAACACATAGATCTCATATATGGTTTCCACCATCTAGACTTCTTTGCCTATTTTAGATTCATCTAATGTGTGGAGGACAATGGGACGTTTTCCAAGAGTAGAGTAAGAGCAACGTGTAAGGGGAGATGTCGTCATAGCCCTTCTTGTGTTAGGAAATTTCCCGTCATTGTTCCAAGAAGGCAAACACTTGGGAACCACACTGCAGGAAATGAATGGTTTCACATAAATAGCTACTTGCCACGTTGTCCACACTATCATAAGGTGTCTTAATAATGGTGCATTTCCTGCTCAGCATCTTCCCTTCCTGAGGAAAGTTCTATTCTTTCTAGAGAGGAAAATGGTGACTGGGGAATTTTCATTTCTTCTCAGAGATTTTCCCCAAATTTATGAAAAATTGTACTAGCAATAAATGATGCTTCACGTTAGGCATTAGGCTGATCTTTTAGGTGCACTACAGATTTTGATAGGAATCAGGAAAGTCTTAAATATGTGATGAAAATGCTGTATGTTGATGGGGTTGGGGGGAGGGGTAATGTCTGAATCCATGGGTCTCATGTAAGCTTCTCTGAAACAGTGAACAGCGCTTTCCTTTCAAATTTTATAAATAATAAGAAAGGTGACAAAAATAGGACAAATAAGAAAGAGACAAAAAGCTCCATATGCTTTCTTCCAAATGGGCAAACTCTTTTCCAGAGTTTGGATACTAGAAGATAAAAGGCTGCCTGCATTCTGTTCTCATTTTTACGTTGCTTATAGTGGTCCTTCTATATACAAATCATACTTCTTTCCGCCTCTCATTGACTGTTTTCAAATCCCCAAGGATGTCTCACCAGGACCTTCACAAGGACCTTCTGGTCCTTGCTGACCTCTCCAGCTTCATTTCTTTTTTTATCCTGCAGGAACACAACCTAGGCACACGCTAGCTTCCCTCCGCCAGCTCCATCCCTCCCTCCCTCATGAGGCACCACATTCACACCTAATAAGGCAGCCATATGGAAATCATTTCAGTTCTGTAATGGCCTAGGTCTTCACCAGATGCTGGGCCTTTTCCCATGTTGTTCTATTTGCTTAAAATACTGATCCTCATATACGCTTTGTTATGGACCTCACGCTTGTGACGGCCCTGCCAAATTCTTATGTTGAAACTGTAACCCCCCATCAAAGGGTGGTATGAGGAGATAGGGTTCTTTGGAAGATGATTAATTTATGAGGGCAGGACATCCATGATGAAATTAGTGTCCTTGTAAGATAAGGGGGAGAGCCAAACCTCTCTCTCTATCAGGGGAGATTATGAGAAGGTGAACTGGGATGAGTGTTCACACTGAAGCCTAACTGTGGTGGTACCCTAATCTTAGACCTCCAGCTCCAGTACTGTGAGAAATGAATGTTTCTTACTTAAGCCTCCCAATACTAAGTGTTTTTTTCAGCAGCCTGAACTGACTAACACTGTCTTTGTTTGGCCAGTTCCCATGGATCCTCAATTTCAACTTGGTAGGCCCATCCTTTGAAAAGTTATTGGTTGACCGTGCCAGTCAAGATTAGGATCCCATCGGGACACCTGGGTGGCTCAGTTGGTTAAGCAGCTGCCTTCAGCTCAGGTCATGATCCCAGCATCCTGGGATCCAGTCCCACATCGGGCTCCTTGCTCCGCAGGGAGCCTGCTTCTCCCTCTGACTCTGCCTGCCACTCTGCCCGTGCTCGCTCTCTCTCTCTGACAAATAAATAAAATCTAAAAAAAAAAAGATTAGGATTACATCTATGTGAACCTATCCTGCTCCACCATAACCCTTATTTTACTGTGTTTGAGGGACACTATATTTTCAAAAGATGGTCACCCCTGCATCTCCTATCCCACATGTTTTCACCTTGTAGTCTTTCCCCAAGAGGTTGGGGGCAGAGGTTGGAAGAGCCTAATTCTCCTTCCCCAGGATCCAGGCTGTCCTGAGGAGCTAAGGGAATGGGGTAGAAGTGATGGTCCATGGTTTCCAAAGCGGGATCAAAAAAGGACCTGAAGGGGCGCCTGGGTGGCTCAGTGGGTTAAAGCCTCTGCCTTCGGCTCAGGTCGTGATCCCAGAGTCCTGGGATCGAGCCCCGCATCGGGCTCTCTGCTCAGCGGGGAGCCTGCTTCCCCCTCTCTCTGTCTCTGCCTCTCTGCCTGCTTGTGATCTCTGTCTGTGAAATAAATAAATAAAATCTTAAAAAAAAAAAAAAAAAAAAAAAAAAAAAAGGACCTGAAGCTTTTGTGTGTTTCTGTCAAGACATTTACTATGGGGAAAAAGCCAGTTACCATGGGAGGAGTCCAACTGCCCTAAGACTGTCATACTGGAGGGGAACATGTAAGTGTCCCAGGCAAGAGTTCTCAGATGACAGCTAAGCAAGAACTGCCAGCCAAGTGAGTGAAGACGTCTCCAAATAATTTCAGCCCCTGGTTATTAAGTCATGTTCAACGACTGAGTATGCTCAGCTAAGTCTCAGACATCATGGAACCCTGTACCCCATTTAAATTCCTAAGCTACAGAACCATGAGCATAATAAATTAGTGGTTTAAGCTGCTAGATTTGGGGATAATTTGTTGCACAGCCATGAATTATGTAGGCTATGAGATCCTGTGCCAGACTCTACAACACGAGGAGAGGAATTACATCTGATTTTTTTTTTTTTTTAACCATTATAGCCTCAGCATTTAGTTCAGTCTCTGGCACATAATAAGGTACTGAATAAATAATCGGAACTAAATAAATGGATGAATGGAGGGATGCCTGCCATCTTCTCCTCGCTTTATGTTTGTCCACCTCTTTCTCGCACTGTATGTTTGGTGATCTGCTTACAATTGGTTTGCCCAAGATACTGTTTTCCTTCTCTGTCAAGTTCTACATCATTAA
This sequence comes from Mustela nigripes, assembly GCF_022355385.1. Lineage (NCBI taxonomy): Eukaryota > Metazoa > Chordata > Mammalia > Carnivora > Mustelidae > Mustela > Mustela nigripes. Next base: position 11,354,444 of record NC_081561.1, on the reverse strand, counting down.
TTCCTGGGGAGTCCCTCTTGACCATTCCTTGACTCTTGTTTGGAACAATGAAATGGCCCATGGAAAGACCTTGTACCGTGTGGGTCTCAGGAAGCCCACCGGGTATGGCCCCCATGTGGCCCTATTTTCCTCAGAAGGGGATTGGGGTGAAGTGAGGCATGACTGGAGGCTATCAACCCTCTGAAGCCCATGACCTTGACAGCGGTCTTCATGAGGATGCAGAGCCATTCATTAGCAAGATGCTGCCCCTCTCTCTCAGAGCCTGCAGAGAGATAGCAACCATACCGAAGATGCCATCAGTTTTGTGCTCCAGGGGTATTGGCTGGTGGTGGGTTGGGGATTGAAGGGGATAAGTGAGGAATTCAGACCCTCTGCTATAGCCTTAAAAAGTCTGTCATCTTCCCTCTCCACCCAAACCCTCTCCCTGCTCTTACACTTGTTTGCACGTGAGCGTGCACACACACACACACACAGAGCCAGGAGGAGGCCTAGCATCCTGACTCACATCTGGTTGTATGTAGGATGCGTATAGCCTTCCACACTTAACCCGGTCATAGAGATAAAATAAAAATAAGAGGAATGAGGAGGGTAGGAAGAGAAGTGGGAAGAGAAGGGGAAGAAGGGCTTTTACTTCATGTTTGCTACATGCCATGAATTAAAATACAAACTTTTTTTGCATAATGCCATTTAATTTGAAATAACAATTTATAAAACAAGCATCCTTTCTCATTTGCAAGCAAGAAAACTACTGTTCAAACTCTTTAAGTAACTTACTCAAGATCACGAAGTTAAATGTGGGAGCCAGAAGTTTTAGCAGATCTGGCTATCTCTGAATTCCTTCCTCTTCCCATTCAACTGGTCTTTAGGGGGTTCTATGATCACCCAAATATATCCAAATAGCCCACAGCGAGAGTGTTCAAGAAGGATCATAGCATGGAGTCCCTTTGATTCTGACTCTGTCTAGATTTGGACCCCATGTGACACCACCTGTTTGAATTCTACTGCCCCCTACACAATTACCAGGGTGTCTAAGCACAGCCAGGAACTCCTTACTGATCCAGAGTACAGAGTCTTGGCTGCCCTTTGAGGGGAAAAAATACAGGTCATGAGATTCCAACATAAGGCGTTGCACTATGGAGGAGATGATTGGGAGATCCAGCTGATGGCTTTCAGCCATACATTGCTTTATACCCAAGAATGCATTTCTGTTTCTGGCAAAAAAAAAAAAAAAAAAAAAAAAAAAGAAAGAAAAGAAAAAGAAAAAATCAAGAGCAATGACAACAACGAAATGTGACTCTCTAAGATCCATTCCGGTTGACTGCATTAGCTGTTCTGATCATAGCAGCCTAGCTGGCTTTCTTACCTCCCCATTACCCAGTGTATAGAGACAAGGTCCGTTTGCTAAGGGAACAGAGTCAGTAATTTCGTCAACATTTACAGTAAGTGATAAGAAGACTAAGGACTGGGGTCAAGTGCCTTGGTTCTGGATCAAGTTACCCAAAGATTACAAGGACTTCTCAGAAGTTTCAGGAGCATGCTTCCTTGAAACACAGGCTTGGGTGGCTGAGAATGTGGCCAGGGATCTATGACTATTTGCCACATCCCAGAACTGTAAAATGAAGAGTGAGCCTCCAGTAATTACTTTTAATTGTTTCTTTTATGTTTCCAATGCAGCAAACACATCTGCAGAGCACTCGGGTTGAGCCCTATCCAGATGTAAGGAACAATGATCTCTACCTTCAGAATATTACAATATGTTGGATGAAGGATAAGTAATCAGCTAACACATGCTCCAGTTTTTTTGTTTTTGTTTTTTGGGTGGTTTTTTTTTTTGTTTGTTTTTGTCTGTTTTTGTTTCCACTTGAGACATTGATTGTATTTGTAGAGGATTAGGGGAACAGTTGAATGATAGCTATAAAATTGCAGAGAAAGACTGAATGTTGCAGATGCCAGGAACCCCTACGACTCCCTGCTCTTTTCCTCACTATCCATTGACTCTGTGCCCACGTTTTCATAATCCTTCTTCACGGAGGCCAGGTCCTGCCCTCAGATCATTTCTGAAATTCAAAGGAAGCATGTGGAAGGGAGAAGTTGATCCCAACAGGCAATTACATATTTGATTTTGATCAAGGGCTTACTCCTTCACTTTGATTCAGTTCGACTTTTGAAACCTCCTTGTGAACTAGATGTTAAGCTACAGAGCAGAAATAAATGGTCCTACATCCTGATTTTAACTAGCTCGCCGCACCTAGGGATTATAGACAAGAAATTACATATTTGGGGGCTCCTGGGTAGCTCAGTTGGTTAAGCGTCTGCTTTTGGCTCAGGTCATGATCCCAAGGTCTTGGGATGAAGCCCTACATTGGGCTCCTTGTTCAATGGAGAGTCTGCTTCTACCTCTCCCGGGGCCTGCTGCTCCCCTTGCTTGTTGTCTCTCACTCATGCTTTCCCTCTCTCTTTCAAATAAATAAATAAAATCTTGATTTAAAAAGAGGCCACACTGAGGGTTGCTGGGGGGAGGGGGTTTGGGAGAAGGGGGTGGGATTATGGACATTGGGGAGGGTATGTGCTTTGGTGAGTGCTATGAAGTGTGTAAACCTGGTGATTCACAGACCTGTACCCCTGGGGATAAAAATATATGTTTATAAAAAATAAAAAATTAATTTAAAAAAAGGGCATAGAATAAAGTTGGAAAAAAAAATAAAAACAATAAAAAGAGGCCACATGTTCCAACATATTGCTTTCTCATTTACCACTCTTCATTGGGTCCAAATATAATTGGTCCTAACACAGGCATTGTACTGTTTAGATCGCAAAGTCAGAATTTGTGGTCGAGCATGTAACTATAACCAACGACAACTTACATCTCAGTTACTGTGCTAATAAGGGGGATTTAGCCCCTTCAGTTTTCATATGTTTCACATGGTCATTTTTTCCTATGTTGGGGGGAAAAAAAAGCCTTTTTCTACAAACCCTACTCTTTATGATGTAAGAAGTTGAATTTTACCCTCAGAGCTGCTTGACTAAGCAACATTATATTATCTTTAGGATGGAAAACTGTGGACTTCATAGGGGTGATGGTTTACATTAACTCCAAGGAAGAGGCGGCCACATTGGAACAAATGAGAAAGAAATAAAAGAAAACAAAACTTTAGCTCCAGAAGAAAAGACAGAGGAGGTTGGGGAATTTAGAAATGGAAAAGAACAGACAGAACACTATTAGAAAAAAACATTGTGAACAGCAGCCTGATTTATTATAATCCATCATATCTTTGCTCATAGCACCAAAATAGGATTCAATAAAGCTCCGGGCAAATGACATCAAACACCAAAAGCAACAAATGACTCATATCTTAGAAAATCAGTTGAATGAGCTATAAAAATGGGTCCAAGTTTATTTTTAGAATTTCATGAGGCGGTTTTATTTTCTTTTAATAGTACGTCAGAATATATATACAATGGCATTCTCCAGGGTCTGAAAAATATATTTAAAGATATCGTGAACTCTATTTTAACACGGCACTCTCCTCTTTTGATTTCTTTTTTCCGTTAAGTGCAGAGAACATTACAAAAGCATTCAAAAAGCTATCTAACCGTGGTGCTTGAGAAAGAGGAGGGAGGCATAATTGTGGTTTGATAGTAGAATGAACCACAGGTTCAGTTACGCAGTAAAGATGGTATCACAGATGGTCCTTCTCACTGTAGGACCTTAGTATTTTTCCAGAGTTCATTGTCAACACCCCGACTGAGGTCTGCTGTGGTGGTGGTCGCATTTTAATGAGTCCTGCTTTACTGAGTCTGTGTTTCCTTTCTCCCCCAGTGACTTCCTCGCTTGACTTTCAGCTTGTAGTCATTCACCACATAAAAAAACCAGAGCTAATAAGATGATTGGATGAAAATGCAGAATAATAACCATGTAATATGTAATGTGCCATAAATGCTGTGGACACATATTATATATTATGGCAATTGCCTGTCTGGTTTAATTTTCAGCTGAGCAAAGGGAAAAAAAAATCCGAGGTTGTGCTATTTTTCTCTATTATTATTATTATTATTACAAATATCTGTATTGGTCAGGGAACCACATAAATCCCTCACCAAGTTTTATAGTTTTCAAAGATTCTGGAATTAAAAGCGAACTTAGGGTAAAACACTTACCCAAGCCCAGCTTTCCAGAGTTTTCTTACTTTTCTCATCAGAAATGAATTTCAAGCTAACCTTTAAATAATAAGAAACAAGAGTTCCCTAGGAAATTGTGGGGTAGCTAAACCCCAGGGTAGGGAGGGGACGGGACATGGGGTGAAGACATCATGTTCTTACTTATGCCTCTTAGCAGATGACTTTAAAGACCAAGGCCCCGGGTCCTGGCATCTGGGAGTCTTTCCTCTATGCATACAGGGAAGGAGACATCGTGGTTTAGGAGTGCCGTGGGGGCGGGGGTGGTGGTGAGTGGGGACAGTAAAAGCTTGGGCAAAATTCCGATGCATACCAATTCCAGCCTCTCATTTTTCTATCCTTTATAGCTCCTACCCTCCAACTGAAAATCCAAAGAAAGCTCGGTTTGAGAAGGCAGCTCGAGATTTCTGCAAACATTTCGTGGGTATGCCAGCTGCTAGAGATTTGGGGATGAAGGCCCGCAAGTCCCTGTCTTCAGGGAATTTAGAGTTCATGTGGAGCAGTTAGTACAAGTTCCCCACCATTGTCAGGACCAAAGCACCACAGCGGGGTAGCTGATGCAACAGAAATGTATTGTCTCACAGTTCTGGAGGTGAGAAGGCTGAGACCCTGTATTGGCAGGGTGGGTTCCCTCCCAGGGCTGGGAGGGGAAAATCTGTTCTACACTGTTCTCCTAGTTTTCTGGCAGCCTTGGGCATTCATTGGTTTGTTGATGGCCTTCTCCTGGCTTCTCATATCACCTTTCCTCGGTGTCTATCCGTTTCTCTGTTTGAATTCTGCCTTTTTATAAGGACCCCAGCCGTATTGGATTAGAACCCACCCTAATGACCTCACCTTAACTTGATCATCTGCAAAGACCCTATTTCCAAATAAGGTCACAATCACAGGTGCTGGGAATTAGAACGTCAACATCTTTTGGGAGGACACAATTCAACCCATCACAGAGTTGGTGTTCAAATGAACAAGAATTCTACAGTCTCTGACTTTCCATACTGAACTTCATCTCCTTCTGAGATACTGAATTCTAAAATTCTTCTTTTTTTAAGATTTTATTTATTTATTTGAGAGAGAGAGAGAGAGAGAGAGGGGAGAAGGTCAAAGGGAGATGCAGACTTCCCGCAGAGCTGGGAGCCCGATAAGGGACTCAATCCTGGGACTCTGGGATCATGGCCTGAGCTGAAGGCAGCTGCCCCACCAACTGAGCCATCCAGGCACCCTGAATTCTAAACTTCCATAACCCAGTTTTATTCCAAACCCCTCTGTCACTTCATTGACTTTGTCTTCAATGATGCCAGCAACATCCGAGGCTCTGTTCTGATTTGAAAATCCGCAGTAAATTCCAGGCTGCAACCTCATGTTTGCCAGCCTATGCTCCCCAACACGTTCCTGCAAACAGACATTACTTGACAACCACAAGTTAGAATATCTAGTCAAAATTTCACTGAAAAACACATTTCACCCAACAAAGAGGTTTGATGCCTACCGCTCTATTCCAAGTTCAACTCCTTGATCTCAGCACACACTCTTGCCTTCAGTGAGGAACTCAGTCTAGCGGGGGACTGAGTACAAAGAACAAAGGAAAGGAATAGAGGCCTTGGTAGAAGCCATCACTGGGGGTGCATAGAACCTTCCGTGAAGGACAGGAGAGCAGGGAAGGCTTCATGGAGGAGGGGGCACCTGTGCTGAATCTTGACATATGTGTAGGAGGATTTATTCAGGCGATGATATAAAAGTGGAAAAGGTGGTCAGTGGAGTGGGGAAGGATAAAAGGAGAACACAGCCGACCTCTGCACAATGTAAAGCTTAGGGACACCGCCTGTCCTGTGTGGTTGAAGAGCATAACTTTTGGCTCCCCCAAAACTTAATATGAACAGCCTCCTGTTGACTGGAAGCCTTACCAAGATCATAAACAGTTAGTTAACACATATTTCGTATGCTATCTGTATTGTATACTCTATTCTTAAAGCAAGCCAGAGGGGAAAGTTTTATTAAGAAAATCTTAAAGAAGAGAAAATATACTTACAGTACTGTACTGTATTTATCAGAAAAAACCCTCATACCAGTGGACTCATACAGTTTGACCATGTTGTTCAAGGGTCAACTGTACACTAAAAGATGCTAATTAAATATTAGAAATATTAAGTAAGAATGGAAAAGAGAGGGTGGTATGTGTAGAGTAGAGTATGAGTAGTTTCCTGTTCAACAAATACAAATACAGCTTAAACCATAGAAATTTATTTCTCATAGTTCTGGAAGCTGGGAAGTCTAAGATCACCTTTCTAGGAGATTTAGCATCCGGTGAGAGCTCTCTTCCTGGCTTATAAATGATTGCCTCATCACTGCGCCCTCACATGATAGAGAGAGGGCAAGCTCTGGGCTCCTCCTCTTACAAGGGCACTAATCCCATCTTGGGGGCCCCACCCTCATGACCCTCCTGAATCAGATTACCTCCTAAGGGCCCTACCTCCGAATACCATCACATTGGGAATTAGGGCTGCAACTACCAATTTTGGGGTTGGGCACATTCGGGCCATAATACAAGTTCTGCTGAAATCAAGAGGAGAAATAATGCACACTACAGGAGAACTGACTGACAAGTTCTTTTGCTCCCCACCCTGATGCCCATGGACTTGACCGGCCCCAAAACTGTGCTTTAGTGGATCAAATGTCTGATCCGTGAGCAGAGCTCTGATAACTGTTCACCAAACAGTATAAAAGTAGACATATTAAGACCATCTTTTTTTAGCCATGCAAACAGAAGTTTCCCCAGAAACACACTGGCTCGCCCAGCTCAGTGCTACAGAAAGGTGACCCCACTCTTCTCCAGTCCATGCATTAATAGTCTCAGCATTTCCTCCCCCCACTGTCATGTGATTCACGGGTGGCTCCTGCCCCTCACCTGGGTCACCTGATGTCATGGACCCCGCCCCCCATGCCTCTGATCTATGCTAATTTAAGATGGAAAACCTATCCCACATCGCCTCCTTCACCTGAGAACAGAACTCATTGTTCCCCGGTGCCTTACAATGCACGTCCAACCTCAGGATGTGATAGAAGTTCACCAGATTGTCAAATAAACCACAAAGATTTAAGAAGATTATATGAGGGCTGGGAAGTTTAATTGAGCCTGCACTGAATAACATAAGGTAGAAACGTAGGTCTCACTGGCTGCGTAATCATCAGTGTAGTTTTACAAACAAAACCTCAGCATTCCTTTAATGTCGTCTAGTAATCAGGACGGAAATCAACGACGACATCATTTGTTTTTCTTTTACACCATCAAGAGTCTTGACTGTGTCTTAAGTCATAGAAAAATGCCAGAATGCGTGTCATTTACCATCTTTTGGTATAAACAGCATCGGTGGGAAGGAGGAGACTGGTTAGAAAAAGCGAAAGACACAGTGTGCCCAGAAGTGTGTTTTCTGTGCGCCAGAGAAGAAGGTCAATAAAGAAGTCATGTGGCTAACCATAATTTGGCTTCTAAGATCCAGATTCTGGACCATCGAGCAATTATGTTCCCTTCCGCTGGGTCCTGTCTTTTTCCATCCCCTTTGCTGGTGGTTTGTGGGTTCGGCTAACTCCTGGTCCTGCACTAGGCATCACGCAGAGGGTCTAAACACACAAATACCCTTGGGGCTTAGCTTCCATCCTACGGAAGGGAGCAGAGAACTGGTATTTCACAGATCGGGCCCTGGAATTTGGCAGCCCCTCAGCGGGAAGAGATGTTTACAACTGCTGTCTGCTTTGGGGGCTGGGGTGTTTCTCTGAGACGTGTTTGATAAAACCGGAATTTTGCATTGGATACAGAAAACAATCACTCTATGTTTTTAATAAGAATGGAATGTATTTCTCTTCTTTCCACATTCTACAGTGTTGATTCAAACTCTGTATGGCATTGCATGAAAGAATGAGCGACTTCATTAATCAGTTCAGTCCTTTCCATTGAATTCTTACTATGTTCCGGGGGCTACGAGGAACTGTTAGACCCAGTCCTCCCTACAAAGAACCCACAGCCAGTCTAGGGACCAATCACAAGACAAAAAGCTTGTTCTCCGTGTTCATTCTCTTTTTTTCCCCACAGTGCAATGTTTCTTTAGGGCATTCTAGGTGTTTAACAAATATTTGTTAAATAAATGAGTGAGATCAACACTCCAGGAAGGCAGTGAGCCCTTTCCAGGTTGAGGAGGGAGCATTCCTGGCTTAGGTGATGAGGGCAGGCTACAGGAGATGGAATTCCAGCAATGCTTTCAAGAAGGGGTAGGACGCAATGCAGCTGGGGGAGGCTTGACAGAAAGGGCTCCCTCTTGTAGGTAAGGGGACAGAGGTGAGTCAAACTGGGAGGTGGGGAGACACCAAGCATTTTTAGCAGGGAGAATGGCTGGAGAGCCAGAGGCAGGGTGGTGGGAGGAAATCCTGCCAGATGAGGAGGGTACCTGGAATCACTTCCGGATCAACTTCCCCATGTAGTTGAGAAAGGCCATCATGGAAACATTGGATAAATAAATCACAGAGAGCTATAGAGAAGAAGAAACACACAGTCCCACTGGGCCCAGAAGAATAATGTTCTGCTCCTCCCTGCTTTAATGTTAACCTTTAGAAAAAGGAAATTAAAAAACAAAACAAAACAAAACAAAGCAAAACAAAACCAAAAACTGACTTCCTATGTACCTTTGCAAGTGAGTCATAAAGATTATTAAGCTCATAGCCAGTTTTGATGAAAAGATAGGAATGGGAATGAGAATAGATCCCAGAACCCCCAGGAGGCTGCTCTCCACCATAGAATGTCTTCTGTCAGAGAAACAACCTCCCGTGTCCCTTCTTCTCACAGTCGTGTTATGGGATGGAAGGTGCCTGGTCAGGCAGGTCATGGCATTTTAGGACCTCCCAATACAAAGGGTGTGCACGCATACGTGTGTGTGTGTGCATGTGTGTGTGTGTGTGTGCATGCGTGCACGCGATAAGGTGTGCATGGGTGGGTAGGGGGGCTGTGCAAGGGTGTTGGACCTGACAGGGTTTGGGGAAGAGGAAAAGTGACATGGGACTCAGGCAATACCAAGTTTCTCCCAGCAGGCTCTGTCCATGATAGTTCCAATGGCAGTTAAACACACACACACACACACACACACACACACACACACACACACATACCAGAAAAACAAATTAGAAAAGGGACCAAAAAAATAAATAAATCCTCATGAGATTAGATTTCTCAATAAAATAGTTACAGGAAATTGTTTATATTCCAGGAGAGATGAATTTTTCTATAATTACCGTTCACGTCAATGTTGTAATCATCTTATTCCTCTAAATTGGAGCTATCAGCCCCCATCTCCACCCCCGGCACCGCACATGGTGCTTCCCTCGGCCCTTGCTTCTCCTGCTTCCTGGAAGGCTGCGACCTCCCGGATGGTAGAAACCGATTCACTTCCAGAGAACATTACTTGGCACAGAGTAGGTGCTCAAAGGGTGTTTTGACTGAATGGGATCCAAGAGGGGCTTTAAAGCAGCATAAGCCACAGAAGGAGGGCTGATTATCCCGCAGATAATTTTGGAATCAATTGCAAGTGTGCACGTGCATAAACACACACACACACACACACACACTCTTCCAAAACAACCATTACTTTTTAAAGTCGTGTGATCTATTTTGATATCCACGAATAAGCATGTTTTCTGAATACAGTGTCATCCATTCCATGCCAATACAGTTATAATTGTATTTTATGAACTTGGTGCCTTCCATCAACGTACTGAAAGGTATCAAGTATCATCCACCCCTCCTACCTCAGTGTCCCCATTCCGTTCCCCTCAGACGGACTCCAGTCTGCCCTCTGGGGCCCTGACCCCCTGCTTAAGGAACCCCGAATCGCAGGTGCCTGGGTGGCACCATGGGTTAACTGTCTGCCTTTCGTTTAGGTCATGATCCCAGAGTCCTGGGATCGAGTCCCACATCAGGCTTCGTGCTCTTTGGGGTGGCTGCTTCTCCCTCTGCCTCTCCCCCTGCTCGTTCTCCCTCCCTCTCTCTCTTTCTCTCACAAAAATAAATAAAAATACTTTAAAAAAGAGAGAAGGAAGAAAGAAACTCCAAATCGGTCAGAACCATCTGATCACGGGAGGGGGGGGGTGGTGGTTAGGGGGTTACAGGGAGCCCCGCGGAAGTGCTGAAATGCTTCGGTGTCAGGCCACATCCCTGTCCTAGGGAGGCATGTCAGGGACTTTCCATTCGAGGAAAAGGGGTGAGAGGATTTATGACCCTTCCGTGCAAGAACCACACGCAGCTGTCCCGACCTCGTTAGGGTGGGAGCGGTGAGGGCAGCAGGGTGAAGAGATTATTGATTCCTCTCTTGCATGACAAGAACAAACTTCCGACTATAAACAATGGGATAGCATCACATGCCACAGCTGTTTAGAGAAAGCAGAACGTGGATCACCGTGACATCTGGAGGGAGGAATTCTCCAGGCGCTGGGATCAGAGCCCAGGTGAGTGGAAGGTGATTTGGGCAGGTGGGAAAGCAGGGGGAGCAGGGAAGGGCAGGGAGGGCGTTCCTAGCGTTCCTGCGTGGAGGGTCAGCTGTGCTGGGAGCTGGAATGGGCAGAGTGTGTAGGTTCGTGGTGGGAGTTTAGAGAGGGGAGGTGAGAACATGAGAGCCTTGCAAAGGCAGTGGATGTATATATACATGGGCATACTACACTCGTGTGCAAGCACACCTACGCGTGCACACAGGGGCTTTAAATAGAATTCTTTATCTGCGTGTTGTGTCTCTGGCATTTTTTACCTCCCTTTTCTTAATCGGAAAAAAATGTCTGAGCGATCACGTATCTCAGATGTGTAAAAGGGCAAACAACTTCAATAGGGCTTCTCCTATCTTTGTCTCCTTTGTTCCATTATATCATTAACTCATTTGAAGTGCTTCCTACCCACTCCTGGAGGCGTCAGGAATGCCTGTCCGAGTAGTATTGCATTTTTGCTGTGCCACTTCTTTAAAGTGATGGGTAAAATATATTTTCTGGGCTTTGAGAAGCAAGTAAGATTATGTACTTCCCACTCACTTGCTTTCAGAGGTATGCATCCTTCAAGGGGGGCCTCTGGAGGAGAGGCAAGAATGCTCCTTTTTCCCCAGAAGGTGAGGGCTTGGTCTGGGTGAGTCAGCTGTTGCTCTCACTCTGCTCTTACCGCAGGAGGGCTGAAAAGGAGCTGGTAATCAGGGGTGTAGGCTTGAAACTCCTACCTACTTGCCCCTCCTTCCCTCCTTACCCAAATAAGAAACAAAAACACCAATCAGCAGGCAACTATGATAACCCCCAGTCACTGGGGGCTGAACCAAGTATTTCCCTACTGTGGGGTACCACGAGCCCCCTCCCCTTCTCAGACACTGCACCCTCTGGGCTGGGATATGAAGCAGGCTTGCAGCCCCTGTGTGTACAACTAGGTATCCTTCAAGACTGAGTTAAGATTTGCTGGAAAACCCCTCAGCACGTTCCTGCAGCCCTGGAGCCCCCTGGGATCCGTAACCAAGCCCAAGTCTTGGTCCCCCGTCCTTGAAGGAATAGAACTTAGCCCTGAGGCTTAAGCCTCTATGGCTAAAGTTAGGACTCTGAGATCTACCCACCTTCCATGTGAGGAAGTAAGCTACAACACTAATGCATTTTCCCCCCCAATGGCCCCTCTTTCTTGAGTGCTCACTGCAAGCCCCGCCCCATGCTTAAAGTTAAGAGTATTTTCCATCATCTACACCTCAACCAAGCTGTAAGGTACATATTACTACCCCATTTCATCCCTGAGAAACCTGAAATCAGAGAGCTGCCGAGCTCTCTCACAATCGGACAGCCTATAATCCACCGCGCTATGCTGTTAACCTAGGCTTCTGACTCCATCGAACTCTTTGAAAAGAGGTGGGGTTTTTGCACGTACATTCGTTCAAAAGAGCAAATATGACTGACTATCAAAGGAGCTCCTACTAAGTGCCTGGCACCCTAAACACACATGCAAACAAAACCAGGCAATGCTGGGGATTTCACAGAGGTTGCATGTTAGTGGGTACAGACGGGACATTGACAGATACGTGTCTTTCTATGTGGTGATGAGCACTGCGGGGGGACAAAGCCTCGATAACTAGATAGAAAGGGCTGGTGGTGCGGCGGCTCCACTTACAGAGGAGATGATGCGTTCCTGCTGCTGGGACATGAAAATGCTTCCCACCATGTCAGAAACAATTTCTAAATTCCTGGAACCTGTCATAGCCGGCTGTGATGACAGGATGATGGTTCCCCGGCCAGGGTAAGAGGAATCCTTGCCAAATAGGTGCGTTTCAGCTTATTGGAACATTGGGTCCGAATGGAAATGAAACAGTCCAGATGGACTGAATGACATGCGTAATGATTCAATCTTCTTGCCAGCCTTCCTCCCCCAACCTTGATAGAAAGCTAATCCCCTTTACTGGCAGCTTTTGAAAACTGACCCCCACCAATCTGGAAACCATTTGGAGATTCCCAAGAGGAAGGGGCTATGTACCAATGTGATTACTGGTATTGTTTTCATTAAATATGACATGATTGGGAATTCCCAGGAAAAACTCCTACCTGTGAAGGAAGGGGTTTCAAAAGATGTGACAATTAGCGTGTCTGAAGATTGGCCATAAGATCAGGAGGTCGATGGACTATTAGTGTTTCTAAGCTGTGTCAATAAGCAGTTTGATAAAGTAATGTGATTTATTTAGAGATCTTGAGAGAAGGTGGTCCCATGCTTTAGGAAAAAAACGATTTAATAATGTAACAATATATTTTAAAAGGATTATTTTCGCTGGTAGTAGCAAGAGTTGTTAATCTTCACCCCGAGGCGAGGAGTTCTTACATTTAAACAGATCTAAATACTTGGGACAGTATTAAACAGATCTGAGATACTTGGGACATCAGACTGCAAACAGCCTATCAATAGTCATTGCTGGGGTGTCTGGGTGGCTCAGCGGGTTAAGCCTCTGTCTTGGGCTCAGGTCATGATCTCAGGGTCCTGGGATCAAGCCCCACATTACGCTCTCTGCTCAGCAGAGAGCCTGCTTCCTCCTCTCTCTCTCTCTCTGCCTGCTTCTCTGCCAACTTGTGATCTTTCTCTGTCAAATAAATAAATAAAATATATATTTTTTTAAAAAAGTCACTGCTACTACACTCATAAAACCAAGTATCTTTGCCCAGAGGGGATTGACAATTAATCTCAACTGAAAAAAATTCCATATTAACCCATACAACTCCATCATATTTTATACTTCTAACTTCTTTCCAATCCTTTCAAGCACCCTCAAGTGCTGTTTGGCATTACATGAAGTTTAACCCCTTAATGAACAAATAGGTAATTCATGTGATGACCATTTCCAACCTTACATATATTGTCATTTCATGTAACTCAGAAAAACAAAAACTTTGATGTTTCAGAAACCAGTTCTCCAAGATTGAGAGCATAAATGACCTTGTTTGTACTGTAAGTTTGTACACAGAAGGCTTTTTGTTCTCTTCCTTCAATTCAAAAAGAGAAAACAGGGGGAGTTCTCCAAATAAAGTAGCATTATTGATGACAAGTATTGTAGAAGATCACACAACTTTTGAGGCCATCTAGATTTTGCTTTGTGTGTTTTAATTACTTAATGAGATTCTTGGAAGAAAAATATAAAAAAAACAAAAACAAAGTGGTAGCGGTGCTGATTAAATTTACTGTCCTTTTATGCGTCCTATAAATCTCTACCATCCAATATGGAAGCCAGTAGCCACACATGGCTATCGAGCATTTGAAATGTGGCTACTCTGCATTGAGATGTGCTGTGAGTACAAAATACACGCCAGATTTCAAAGACTTAGGATGAAAAAAGAATGAAAATGTTTTATTAATGATTTCTATATTGATTTTATTTTGAAATGAGAGTGTGCTAGATATATAGACAGTCTCTGACCTATGATGGGTCAACTTACCGTCTTCGATTTTAGGACGGCGCAAAAATGGTACACTTTCAATATAAACCGCGCTTCGCATTTTCAGTCTTGATCTTTTCCCATGCTGGCGATTTGTAGTGTGGATCGTCCGTCATGGTCAGCCGCCGCAGCTCCCAGTCAGCCCCCCGGTCAGGAGAGCAAACAACTGATACACTGACAACCATTCAACACCCGTACACCCAGGCTGTTTTTCACTTTCAGGACAGTATTTGATAATTTACAGGAGATGGTCACTTTATTATAAATTAGGCTTTGTGTCAGAGGACTCTGTCCAACCGTAGGCTAATGTAAGTGTTCTTTTTTATATGAAGACTGCCTGGGGAGTTCTTTCTTTCTTTATTTTTTTTTAAGATTTTATTTATTTGACAGACAGAGATCACAAGTAGGCAGAGAAGCAGGCAGGGGGGTGGGTAAAGCAGGCTCCCTGCTGAGCCCAATGTGGGGCGCGATCCCAGGACCCTGGCAGAGGCAGAGGTTTTAACCCACTGAGCCACCCAGGCGCCCCTAATGTAAGTGTTCTGAGCATATCTGAGGCAGGCTAGGCTGAGTTACAATGTTCTTTTTTTTTTTTTTTAATTTATTTGTCAGAGAGAGAGTGACAGGGAGACAGAGAGCACAAGCAGGGGAAGCAGCAGGCAGAGCAAGCAGCGTGATGAAGGACTCAGTCCCAGGACCGGGGGATCATAACCCTAGGCAAGGGCAGCCACTTAACCGACTGAGCCATCCAGGTGTCCCTGAGTTACGATGCTGTGTAGGTTAGTTATATTAAATGAATTTTCAACTTGTGATGTTTTCAACTTCGATGTGTTTATCAGGTTGTAACCGCACCGTAAGGTGAGGAAGCTCTGTTTTGGGTTAAATAAAACATATGAGAATTAACTCTACCTGTTTCATTTTGTATTTTTAGTGTTGCTACTAGAAAATTTAAAAGTTTATAAGTGGTTTGCATTTATTTCTATTGGACAACACCGCTCTAAGTTTAAGACAAAGAAAGGGTTTATTTCAGTCGGCCTGAAGTTATTCTTAAGACAATTTGGAGATTGTATTTAAGCAATAACCACCCTAAGGAGGCATCAAGATTACTTCATTAAGTACATGCTTTGTAGGTCCATCCCCCACTTCAAACAAGAACGATGACCAGCACAGTATAAATAAGTAAGTAAAATAACATAAGCAGGTTCAAACCATGAAAAACACCTACGTGGACCCGATACGTGGTCCAGAAAAGCAAGGTGATTGGTAGCACACAGCGCAAAGATCCCGGCTTGCTTCTGGGGCAGGAAGCAGGCAACAGCATACGGCAGATTGGCTGATCTGAGGTAATGGTACCTAAAATTATTTTATATAAAGTGGCAATAGGAATCGAGGAGGAAATTGGGTGGAACTCCCTCTGACTTTGAAAAAACAAACAAACAAATAAACAACAATAACAACAAAAAAACAGGGAAGGGAGGAGGCTGAGAAAATCTCTGCTAATTGCTGCCTGGGAATTTTGCCTCCTTGAATTGGTAAGACTTAAAAACAGTTTCATCCCCAGGGTCTGAAAGACACTAACTGCTGGTTCCAGGACCAGACTGGCAATAAAGTTTAATCCTTGAGGCCATAATCTTTAAGGTCTGTGAGCTCCAGTCCTGCAACATTCTTTGGTCAGTAAGCCCCAAGGAGCCAGACGGAGGCAACTTAATAAGCTAGGAAAAGGAGAGCAGAACCAGAGAAATTAAAAATAAAGAAAGAAAGCAGAAATTAATAGTATAGAAAAGAGAAACAGTTGAGATGATGAACAGAATCCATACCTACCTTTTAAACAACTTAGTCAAGTTGTTTTCAACTTTACAACTCTCGCTTACAACGAACAATTCAATGTTTTTAGTATATTCACACAGTTGTGCAACCATCACCACAATCTAATTTAAGAATATTTTCATCATCCTAAAAAGAAGCCCTCTGCCCCCACACTGCCACGAGGCAATCAGTCATTGCCTAGCGGTCATCAGACAACTGCCAAACTATTTTCTTCTTCTCTACACACACGGTCCTCAAAAAAAACTACAGAAGAAAAAGTCCAGGTCCAGTGGCTTTGCTGGTGCATTTACCAAATGTTTACAGAAAAAAATACCTATCCTTCGTAAGCTTCTCCAAAAAATAAAAGATGAGGGTTTACTTTCCAACTCATTGTATTAAACAATTCTTACCCTGATAGAAAATCCAGATAAAGACTTCACAAGAAAAAAAAAAAAAAAAAGCTCTGTGTAGGAGTGTTTGCATCACTAACCTCAAAAGTCAAACCTGTAACCAGCAGCAAGAAAGTTAGCCATGAAGCGTGTGTGAGAGAAACAAATACCTAAGACCTTTGAACGGAAGCCATATTGGTTTCCCCACGTTGACATTCACTGGGGCCTGCCTACAGATGGGGGCCTCCAGAAATGAGAGCTGAGCTGCTCTTAGATTCTGTGACATCCATTCCTATCTGCAGAAAAAATACTCAAGGTTTGGAAGCTCCTCCTAGTTTCATCCTGAGGGCAAGGCCGTGCCCAACTATGGAATTAAACAAAATCAGGATTTATACATTTTTGCCTTCAGAGAATATTTCCTCATTATCACCCCTAGCAACCCAATAAACAGCTCTCTTCTCCACCCTGCACCGAGATCTTTCATAATCTTCATTCCCATTAAGGTCAAAATGAATGATAACAGTAATGAGAAAGTTTCGATCAGACTATGTGCATTTTCCTAGAGATTCAAGCTTAAGCCTGAAGCCCAGAAATTGTTCATTTCTGTCATCAGACAATTTTATAGGTAATAATTTATAGGGCAAAATCTTGTAAGTACACAGGGGCTCTGGATATTTCTAGCCCTTAAAAACAGTACGTACACCGAGAATCCACTGGAACTCTTATGTCAAAGTCTAGGCTGCTAGAAAGAAAGAAGTAAGCACTGTAAGTATGCCTGTTCGCATAGAGTTTCTGAAATTTGTCCAGGATATACAGAGAGAGATTCTGTAAGCAAAGTAAACAGGACACAGACTAAGGAAATATATCTATATCCAGGTTGGGCTTTCTACAAGTAAATTTGTTTTTTCTTCCAAGGATATAGATGGCCAACATTATCGAAAACCTCTGTAGATACAGCTTCAGAAATGTGTATAAATGACTTTAAAACTCATTAATGTCAATAACATGGAACCCTCAAGCAGACCTTTAAATCCTTTAATGATTGAGAAAGTGATTCTAGTATCTGATAACCGGTCACTTTGAATCATGAGTATTTGGTACTATAATCACTGGGGAATGTGTGGCTAGGCATCAGAAAGCCTCATTTCCCTCATTGACTCTGAGATTAAGAGCATCCAAACGACAAGTATTGTGTTTGCTCTGGGACCATGCAGAGCCTTAATTCCCATTGGCACCATCTGGGCTGATTCCATTTTAAGACCAACTAGGCGATGTCTTCTAATCATGGGTAGGTCTCTTATCATGAAGTCAGATCTCAGTAACCACCAGTGGCTTCAGCCTTCCCTGAAATGACATAGAAAGTGTTTGTCCTCAACTTTGTCGTTATTGGAGAATGAGCTCGGGGTTGTAGTACAGGACACCTGACGAATGGTAAGAGTGAGCTCATGGGCTAGATATGGGGACGACTAAAATCATGAATGGTGGAAAGAACTTAAATGTCTCTTCACATTTTTAGGTTATAAAAATGGAGCATGTGCATAAAAGGGCTTATACAAAGGAAGGCAAACATGAAGGTAAAAGCAGAAAAAAAAGAACTTCCAATTGAGGAAGGCAGCCAGGAGACGATACTGGGAGACAGTTCATTTTATTTTATTATGTAATAAAAAGGAAAAATGAAGTTTTGGTTTTGTTTTTTTTTTTAAAGGATCAGGCCAAAGGGGTTTGTAGCATGTGTGATGAAATCACTCACAGAGGCATCAACATATTTTAGGGCAAAGTTGTCTAAAAATAACTTGTTTCGTCAGTTCTGGGACATTTTTGCAGTCGTTTGCCAAGAATCCAATTAATGTGTGTTGTGTTTCTTTTTTTCCTTTCAGGCAATTTCATGTGGCTTTTATATTTTGTATTCTTTTATAACGAAGATTCTTATGGCCAAGCAGAGGGGAATAATATGTTATGTGAGTAGTTAAGATACGTAGGCTCATAAAGCTATTACTTGAGCCTCTGTGGCCCAGGGCATTTATAAAGATCAATTAACTCAGCTAAACTGGTCTTAATGAGGCCTTCCTCTCTGCTCCAGGTCCCACCACACTACACTTGCATAGACAGCTGGGGCTCAGACTCTCTGCCTCTATGAAACTGGCCGTGAATGGGCAAGTGAAACTAGACCAGGTATAAGGGGCCAGCCAGGGACTCTCATCCTTGCTCAGAGCTTATAGAAGTAACTACCAGCAGATATTAAAATCTAAAGGGTGAAGCTGGCCTATCCGCTTTGGGCATCCATGGATAACCATAAAACACCTTAATAATAAAACCTTGTCAACTATATTAAGGAATAGGATGCACATGGACTTTTAAGGTAAAGCATAGTAGACTTCGAAGATATTTCATGATTATTTTTTTTCTAAGTGGGTCACTTTAGTGGAGCCTCCAGTCTTCTGGAAGTCCTTCACCATACAATATAAAGCATAGTTAGAGGAAACAGCTGTGGTGCAATATTCATTTAGGGGGGATATTACTCTCAGTCTAACAAAACATTGAAAACAGATCCCCATTCACTATGGATTTTAATATCGAAACAGACTTTATTTTTTTTTTTTTTTTTTTTTTTTTTAAAGATTTTATTTATTTATTTGACAGAGAGAAATCACAAGTAGATGGAGAGGCAGGCAGAGAGAGAGAGGGAAGCAGGCTCTCCGCTGAGCAGAGAGCCCGATGCGGGACTCGATCCCAGGACTCTGAGATCATGACCTGAGCCGAAGGCAGCGGCTTAACCCACTGAGCCACCCAGGCGCCCTCGAAACAGACTTTAGAGATAATCTGGCCTGACCTATTATTTTAAAGATGAAATAGAGAACAAAGACAGAAGGTAGAGAAAGGTCTTGGGTGGGTTTTCCTTTCTTTCCAACAGAATCCAGCGTTAACATTTTCCACACACTGACCTACTGACCATTCTCCAAATGCACCACTGCTTGTTTGCTTGCAATCTTCCTTTCGCACGCAATGGCTTCGTCCTTTGGAAAAGTTGCCCTCCCTACTCAAGACCCAGCTCAAAACCATCCCCTTGGGGAGACCTTTCTCTACTCACCCAGATAGAGTTAATGTTTTCTTTTCTGTGTTCTAATAGGTCTTTAATTATAATTTTGCTTTAGTCTCTCTCATCCTAAAAAGAAAAAAAAATAAATAAAATAAACAATGTCCCTTTCTGATCTCCCTTTCCAGGGCCATCCTCTCTATTTCCTCCCCTTCACAGTTTTGGGTCTCAAAAGTCTGGTTTCCATTCTCAGGTTTTGCTTCTTCACCTCCATTTACTCCTCAATCACTCCAGCTGGCTCCTGACCTCTCTCCACTTCACAGAGGTTATTTGTGGTAAATGACTTCTATGTTGTCCATGGCGGCTCTTCAGGTTTTATCATACTTCTCCTCTCGTGAACATTTTACACAGTCGACCACCATGTCTTTGAAACACCCTGGGCTTCTGGGACACCAGAAAACCACTGGTTTTCCTCTAATGACTTAAGCCATTTCTCTCAACCTCCTCGGGAGTTTACCCTCCTCTCCTGGATCTTTTGTGTTAGAGTTCCTCAGAGCTGAGATCCTAACACTCGTTTCTCTTTCCTATCTTCCTTGGTAAATTTGTCTACTCCCTGTCTTCAAATTCTGTATCTGTGACAATAAGAACCCTCAACAATATGTTTAGAAGTATCTAAAAAAGTATGGAAAGATGATTTCCTTCACTGGGCTCTAGATTGTAAATCCTACTGCTTACTTATATTACTAGCATTGTCATGATTTATAAGCGATAAAATCACACCAAAAACTAGCTAAGATAAAACAAAAGAAACAGACAAAAAAAAAAAAAAAAACACAGAGAAAAAGCAGAGAGAGAGAGTAAGAGACAGAATTAGGGACACTAGTTAATAAACAGATATGACAGATATGAGACTTTTAACTCATTCTAGGGGCAGAAACAAGGGGCACACTGGGTCAGAAGCAAAAAGACTTTAGTATCCTCAAAATTCTTTCTCCTCTACTCTTTTTTTTTTTTTTTAAGATTTTATTTATCTATTTATTTGTCAGAGAGAGAGCACAAGCAGGCAGAGTGGCAGGCAGAGGCAGAGAGAGAAGCAGGCCCCCAGCTGGGCGAGGAGCCAACTGTGGGACTTGATCCCAGGACCCCAGGATCGTAACCTAAGCCCAAGGCAGTGGCTGAACCAACTGAGTCATCAAGTCTTCCCTCTCCTTTACTCTTCTCTGGTTGTATATTACCTTCATACTTAAAGACAACATGATTCCCCTACAAGGGCCATATTCATCAGCAGCACTGAAATTAGCTTCAGAGCTCTGCAACCAGAGTGTAGAACTCATTCTTCTGCACACTCAGATTAAGAGAAGGAATTTGACTGGTCTGGTGAGGCTTACATGGCTTTTCCATGAATCAGTCATGTGACCTGGGAGTCAAGACATGAAGACTGATTTAGATTGGGTCGCATGCATACCTCCTAATTACTAGAGAGGTAATGTTGTGCTCGGCAGTCACGCAATGTGTACCAGTTAAACTATTCAACATTTCCATTTGGATCTCTCACGGGTATCTCAAGGTGATAGCATCCAAAACTTAACTAATAAAGTGCTTTCAGAATACATGGTTCTCCTGCCATATTTTCAATCTCAGAAAATAATACCAAAATTTATGGGTTAGCTCAGGCAAGAAACATAGAAGCTATGCTGGACAATCACCCTTACTATCATCATGACCCCGTCCTCAATCCAATGATCATAGCCTATTGATTCTACAACCAAGATACATTTTGGATCCATCCACTTTTTTCTGCCTCCAAAGTCACCCTCCTAGTTCAAGTGGATATCATCTCAGATCTTTATTACTGCAAAATCATCCGATCTAGCCTACCGTCCACTCCTGCTCTTCTCCTGTTCTTTATCCTCAAAGTAGGGCTATTTCCTAAAAAATTAAAACTTACCATATTTTGCTCCTGCTTAAATTCATAGAAAATCATTGCTCTTGAGATAAGCCCTGACTCCTTAGCTTGCCCCCTCCCACCCCTGCAAGCTCTGGGAATCCAACATCTGCTTTCTTTGCTAGCCTCATTTCTTCCCACTCTCCTTTCTACCCACTCAAAATGCTTCAACCACATGAATCTTTTGGTTTTTCAGAAGCAGTTGGAGCTTGATTGGGCTGCAGGGCTCTCACACGAGCCAGGCAAACAGACCTGGTTTATGCCCTCAAAACCCTGCCCCTCTTCACATCACTTCAAATTACTCTAATACTTACTTGGGTGAATTTCTTTTTCTCTTTTTGCTATATATAATTGGAAGAATAAAATCATTCAACCTGATAAATATAGTCAAACAATTTGAACATACCTAGATTTCCTTTGTTTCCCTATTTATTTATTTTTATTAACCTGTAATGTATTATTTGCTCCAGGGGTACAGGTCTGGTGAATTTTGAACTGTAAGATTCAGAAGGGAAGGACTGCATCTGTCTTGTTTGACATAGTACTTAGCACTTAGGGAATGTTCAGAAAATGTTTATTGAATGAATGGTTATCCATTTTCTTATAGTTTGTATATCTGCCTTATCTGTCTGAATATTAATTTATTTTTTTATTTCACGAATATTTATTGAGATCCTACCTGGTATGAAGGAGTCAAATATCAGGGACAGAGGCATGCAGAAGATAAATGGGGTCCTTGCCTTTGGAAATTTAGTTTTACTGTGCAGAAACCATGTGTTATACTTTTCTATATCTCAATTCCTGGAAGATACTGGCTATTTAGTGTTTACTGAATGAATAAATGAATTAATGGATGTTCTGAACCTGACCATCAACTAGTCCCTGTTCTTTTTTTTCCCTTTTTAATTTTTTTAAAATTTTTTATTAACATATAATGTATTATTAGCCCCAGGGGTACAGGTTTATGATTTTCCAGGTTTACACACTTCACAGCACTCACCATAGCACATACCCTGCCCAATGTCCACAACCCAACCACCCTCTCCCTACCCCCCTCCCTGCAGCAACCCTCAGTTTGTTTTGGGAGATCAAGAGTCTCTTATGGTTTGTCTCCCTCCCAGTCCCATCTTGTTTCATTTTTTCCTTCCCTAACCCCCAAGTCCTCCACGTTGCCTCTCAAATTCCTCA
Organism: Mustela nigripes; assembly: GCF_022355385.1. Lineage (NCBI taxonomy): Eukaryota > Metazoa > Chordata > Mammalia > Carnivora > Mustelidae > Mustela > Mustela nigripes. The sequence continues at coordinate 11,331,952 of NC_081561.1, read as the reverse complement.
TATCAGGGAGATCATATGGTAATTGTCTTTCTCGGATTGACTTATTTCGCTCAGCATAATACCCTCTAGTTCCATCCATGTCATTGGAAATGGCAAGATTTCATTTCTTTTGATGGCTGCATAGTATTCCTTTGTATATATATACCACATCTTCTTTATCCATTCATCTGTTGTTGGACATCTAGGTTCTTTCCATAGTTGGCTATTGTGGACATTGCTGCTATAAAACATTCTGGTGCACATGCTCCTTTGGATCACTACATTTGTATCTTTAGAGTTAATATCCAGTAGTGAAATTGCTGGGTCATAGGGTGGCTCTATTTTCAACTTTTTGAGGAATCTCCATGCTGTTTTCCAGAGTGGCTGCACCAGCTTGCACTCCCACCAACAGTGTAGGAGGGTTCCCCTTTCTCCACATCCTTGTCAGCATCTTTCATTTCCTGACTTGTTAATTTTAGCCATTCTGACTGGTGTGAGGTGGTATCTCATTGTGGTTTTGATTTGTATTTCCCCAATGCCGAGTGACGTGGAGCACTTTTTAATGTGTCTGTTGGCCATCTGGGTGTCTTCTTTGCAGAAATGTCTGTTCATGTCCTCTGCCCATTTCTTGATTGGATTATTTGTTCTTTGGGTGTTGAGTTTGGTAAGTTCTTTCTAGATTTTGGATACTAGCCCTTAATGTGTTATGTCGTTAGCAAATATCTTCTCCCATTCTGTCAGTTGTTTCTTGGTTTTGTTGACTTTCCTTTGCTATGTAAAAGATTTGATCTTGATTAAGTCCCAATAGTTCATCTTTGCCCTTGCTTTCCTTGCCTTTGGCGATGTTTCTAGGAAGAAGTTGCTGAGACTGAGGTCGAAGAGGTTGCTTCTGGTGTTCTTCTCAAGGATTTTGATGGATTCCTTTCTCACATTGAGGTCTTTCATCCATTTGGAGTCTATTTTTGTGTGTGGTGTAAGGATATGGTCCAGTTTCATTTTTCTGCATGTAGCTGTCCAATTTTCCCAACACCATTTGTTGAAGAGTCTGTCTTTTATCGACTAGACATTCTTTCCTGCTTTGTCAAAAATTAGTTGATCATAGAGTTGAGGGTCCATTTCTGGGCTCTCTATTATCTTCCATTGATCAAAGTGTCTGTTTTTGTGCCAGTACCACACTGTCCTGATGATGACAGCTTTGTAATAGTGTTTGAAGTCTGAAATTGTGATGCCACCAACTTTGGCTCTTTTTCAACCTTCCTCTGGCTATTCGAGGTCTTTTCTGGTTCCATATAAATTTTAGGATTCTTTGTTTCATTTATTTGAAAAAAAAAAATGGGTGGGATTTTTATAGGGATTGCATTAAACACGTAAATTGCTTTAGGTATCATAGACATTTTCACAATATTTGTTCTTCCAATCCATGAGCATGGAACATTTTTCCATTTCTTTGTGTCTTCCTCAATTTCTTTCATGAGTACTTTATAGTTTTTCTGAGTACATATTATTTGCCTCTTTGGTTAGGTTTATTCCTAGGTATCTTATGGTTTGGGGTGTAATTATAAATGGGATTGACTCCTTAATTTCTCTTTCTTCTGTCTTGTTGTTGGTGTATAGAAATGCAACTGATTTCTGTGCATTGATTTTATATCCTGACACTTTCCTGACTTCCTGTATGAGTTCTAACAGATTTGGAGTAGAGTCTTTTGGGTTTTCCACATAAAGTATCGTATCATCTGCAAAGAGTGATAGTTTGACTTCTTTGCCGATTTGAATGCCTTTAATTTCTTTTTGTTGTCTGATTGCTGAGGCTAGGACTTCTAGTACTATGTTGAATAGCAGTGGTGATAATGGACATCCCTGCTGTGTTCCTGACCTTAGCGGAAAAGTTCTCAGTTTTTCTCCATTGAGAATGATATTCACTGTGGGTTTTTCATAGATGGCTTTGATGATATTGAAGTATATACCCTCTATCCCTACACTTTGAAGAGTTTTGATCAAGTATGGATGCTGTCCTTTGTCAAATGCTTTTTCCGCATCTATGAGAGTATCATATGGTTCTTGTTCTTTCTTTTATTAATATATTGTATCACATTGATTGATTTGCGATATTGAACCAACTTTGCAGCCCAGGAATAAATACCACTTTGTCATTGTGAATAATCCTCTTAATGTACTGTTGGATCCTACTGACTAGTATTTTGGTGAGAATTTTTGCATCTGTGTTCATCAAGGATATTGGTCTGTAATTTTCCTTTCTGATGGGGTCTTTGTCTGGTTTTGGGATCAAGGTAATGCTGGCCTCATAAAATGAGTTTGGAAGTTTTCCTTCCACTTCTATTTTTTGGAACAATTTCAGAAGAATAGGAATTAATTCTTCTTTAAGTGTTTGGTAGAATTCCCGGAAGCCATCTGGCCCTGGGCTCTTATTTGTTGGGAGATTTTTGATGACTGCTTCAATTTCCTTACTGGTTATGGGTCTGTTCAGGTTTTCTATTTCTTCCTGGTTCAGTTGTGGTAGTTTATATGTCTCTAGGAATGCATCCATTTCTTTCAGATTATCAAATTTGCTGGCAAAGTATGTTCATATAATGTGTTCTTTTTTTTTTTTTAAAGATATTATTTATTTATTTGTAAGAGAGAGAGAGTGAGAGCGAGCACAGGCAGACAAAATGGAAGGCAGAGTCAGAGGGAGAAGCAGGCTTCCTGCGGAGCAAGGAGCCCGATGTGGGACTCGATCCCAGGATGCTGGGATCATGACCTGAGCCGAAGGCAGCTGCTTAACCAACTGAGCCACCCAGGCGTCCCCATATAATGGGTTCTTATATGCTCATAATATGTTCTTATAATTGTTTGTATTTCTTGGGTGTTGGTTGTGATCTCTCCTCTTTCATTCATGATTTTATTTATGTGGGTTCTTTCTCTTTTCTTTTTGATAAGTCTGGTCAGGGATTTATCAATCTTATTAATTCTTTCAAAGAACCAGCTCCTAGTTTCATTGATTTATTCTATTGGGTTTTTGTTTGTTTGTTTGTTTGTTTGTTCTATTTCATTGATTTCTGCTCGTTATTATTTCTCTTCTCCTGCTGGGTTTAGACTTTCTTTGCTGTTCTTTCTCCAGCTCCTTTAGGTGTAGGGTTAGGTTGTGTATTTGAGACCTTTCTTGTTTCTTGCAAAAGGCTTGTATCACTACATATTTTCCTCTCAGGACTGCCTTTGCTGTGTCCCACAGATTTTGAATGGTTGTGTTTTCATTATCATTTGTTTCAATGAATTTTTCCAATTATTCTTTAATGTCCTGGTTGACCCATTCATTCTTTAGTAGGATGCTCTTTAGCCTCCATGTATTTGGGTTCTTTCCAAATTTCCTCTTGTGATTGAGTTCTAGCGTCAGAACATTTTGATCTCAAAATATGCAGGGAATGATCCCAATCTTTTGGTACCAGTTGAGACCTGATTTGTGACACAGGATGTGATCTATTTTGGAGAATGTTCCATGTGCACTAGAGAAGAATGTGTATTCTGTTGCTTTGGCATGGAATGTTCTGAATATATCTGTGATGTCCATCTGGTCCACTGTGTCATTTAAGGCCTTTATTTCCTTGCTGATCTTTCGTTTGGAAGATCTGTCCATTTTAGTGAGGGGGATGCTAAAGTCCCCTACTATTATTGTATTATTTTTTTATGCATTTCTTTGATTTTCTTATTATTTTATATAGTTGGCTGCTCCCACGTTAGGGGCATATATATTTAAAATTGTTAGATCTTCTTGATGGACAGACCTTTTTAGTATGATATAGTGATCTTCTCATCTCTTATTATAGTTTTTGGCTTAAAATCTAATTTAACATATAAGGATTGCCACCCCAGCTTTCTTTTGATGTCCATTAGCATAGTAAATTGTTTTCCACCCCCTCACTTTAAATCTGGAGGTGTCTTTGGGTCTAAAATGAGTTTCTTACAGAGAGCATATCGATGGGTATTTTTTTTTTTTTAATCCATTCTGATACCCTGTGTCTTTTGATTGGGGGCATATAACCCATTTACATTCAGGGTAACTATTGAAAGATATGAATTTAGTGCCATTGTATTGCCCGTAAGGTGACTGTTACTGTATATTGTCTCTGCTCCTTTCTGATCTACTACTTTTAGGCTCTCTCTTTGCTTAGAGGACCCCGTTCAATATATCCTGTAGAGTTGGTTTGGTGCTTACAAATTCTTTTAGTTTTTGTTTGTCCTGGAAGCTTTTTATCTCTCCTTCTATTTTCAATGATAACCTAGCTGGATATAGTATTCTTGGCTTCATGTTTTTCTCAATTAGTGCTCTGAGCATATCATGCCAGTTCTTTCTGGCCTGCCAGGTCTCTGTGGATAAGTCTGCTGCCAATGTAATATTTCTACCATTGTATGTTACAAACTTCTTGTTTTGGGCTACTTTCAGGATTTTCTCTTTGTCACTAAGACTTGTAAGCTTTACTATTAGATGAAAATATTCCTTACTATTAGATGATAGTATTCAATATTCTTATTGATTTTGAGAAAGATTCTTTGCACCTCCTGGATGTTGATGCTTGTTCCCTTTGCCATATTAGGGAAATTCTCTATAATAATTCACTCCAATATACCTTCTGCCCCTCCCTTCTACTTCTTCTGGAATCCCAATTATTCTAATATTGTTTCATCTTATGATAACACTTTCCTCTCAAATTCTCCCCTCATGGTCCAGTAGTTGTTTGTCTCTTTTGCTCAGCTTCTTTATTCTCCATTGTTTGGTCTTCTGTATCACTAATTCTTTCTTCTGCCTCATTTATCCTAGCAGTAAGAGCCTCCATTTTTTATTGCACCTCATTAATAGCTTTTTTAAAATTTCAGCTTGGTTAGATTTTAGTTCTTTTATTTCTCCAGAAAGGGCTTTTATTTCTCCAGACAGAGTTTCTCTTATATCTTCCATGCCTTTTTCGAGCCCAGCTAGCACCACTCAGAATCGTCATTCTGAACTCTAGACCTGATGTATTACCAATGTCCGTATTGATTAGGTCCCTAGCCTTCGGTACTGCCTCTTGTTCTTTTCCCTTTTTGTGGTGAGTTTTTTCTGCCTTGTCATTTTATCCAGATAAGAATACATGAAGGAGAGAATATATTACCAAAAGGGTGGCAAAGATCACAGAAGAATGTGTGTTAACCAAATCAGAAGAGACCCCAGATTGTGGGGAGAAGAAAGCAGTTAAAAAGAAGTTAAAATTTTTTTTTAAAAAATATTTTATTTATTTATTTATTTGACAGAGAGAAATCACAAGTAGATGGAGAGGCAGGCAGAGAGAGACAGAGGGAAGCAGGCTCCCTACTGAACAGAGAGCCCGATGCGGGACTCGATCCCAGCACCCTGAGATCATGACCTGAGCTGAAGGCAGCGGCTCAACCCACTGAGCCACCAGGCATCCCAAAGTTAAAATTTTTTTAATTAAAAAAAAAATATATAAATATATATACACATATATAATATATAATATATATATATAAATATATATATTAGACTGGTGAATAGAACAGAGCCGCCCATTTGATTTTGGGTGTATTTTGGTCTTTTAGAAGAAACTACCTCCCAAAATTTTATAGAAAGAAAGAAAAAATATATATATATATACACACACAAGAATAATCATGATGAAGGGATGTAATATGACTGTAAAGATGAAAATCTTAAAAAATTCTAAAAATGAAGTTGATAAGTTGGTTGGGAAAAGAAAGAAAAAGAAAGTGGAGAGAATTTGCTCAGGCTGGAGACTAGAACAAAGCCTTGTACTAGATTTAAAGTATATTTTGATATATTAGAAGAAACTGTATCCCAAAATTTTTTAGAAGAAAAAACCCTATATGTATACAAAATATATATACAAAAAATAAAGTTAGATAAAGTGAAGGGTAAAATATGACTATAATAATGAAGGTTCAAAAAGATTTCTTTTTTTAAAGAAAGGTATTGTTAAGATAAACTAATTTTAAAACATTGAAAGAGGAAAGAGTAAATGTTTAAAAAATTAGAATAAGAAAAAAATAAGTAAATTTTTAAAAATTTAATTAGCTTTGCAAGACAAAAGAATCATGGGGAAAAAGTCATAAATTCCATGCTTTGCTTTCCTCTCCTCTTGAATTCTGCTGTTCTCCTTAATCAGTGAACTTGGTCTTGGCTGGATGTTCTGGCTGATATTCTGGGGGAGGGGCCTGTTGCTCTGATTCTCAAATGTCTTTGCCTGAGGCAGAATTGTGCCCCTCTTACCAGGGGCCAGGCTAAGTAATCTGCTCGGGTTCACTCTCAGGAGCTTTTATTCCCTGAATGCTTTCCATAGAGCTCTGGAGAATGGGAATGAAAATGGCAGCCTCCCAGTCTCCAGCCCAGAGAAGCCAAGAGCTTGGGGCCCCACTCCTCAGTGCACCCTCAGAGAAAAGCAGTCAATCTCTCCCATCTCCCTGGTCTCCAGCTGTGCTCGGAGCTCACCTGGTCTGTGACCAAACGTTTCTGTCTCTGGCACACAGTCCCATTTGGAGTCTCCAACACACAGTCCCATTTGGAGTCTCCAAACCCAGCAGATTCCTGCCTCCAGAAAAGGAAGGTGAGTATCCCCAGATCTGCCACTTGCTGGGTCCCTGCTCAAAGAGCAGGGGTCTAACTATGCCACAGATCACAGTTTAAGGTAACCCCAAGCTGGGAGTTCACTGCTTGGCTCTGTCTCTGTAGCCAGCTTCCCTGCTCCAATACCTGAGAGCTCTGCTGCACTCATACACCCCCGATACTTCTGTGACCCCCATGGGTCCTGAGACCACACTGTCCCTGCAAGGGCTCCATCCCCACTTAGCCTCTGGAGCGATGTCCCTCAGTAGAGTAGACTTCTAAAAGTCCCGATTTTGTGCTGTGCTGCTCTACTGCTTGCCGGGAGCTGGTCCTTCCCCCCACACTCTGTCTTCCCATTGCTTCAGATTCACTTCTCCGCATGTCCTACCTTTCAGAAAGTGGTCAATTTTCTGCTTCTAGAATTGCTGCTCATCTTCTCTTCGATCTCCTGTTAGATTTGTAGGTGTTTGAAATGGTTTGATAACTATCTGAACTCCTGCGACCAGATGTCATCTTATCCTGCTACTCCTCCCCCACTAGTCCCTGTTGTTAAAGCCATTTTTAATTCTGTGTGCTGGAATAACCAAAAGGCTCATGACAGAGAAAAAAACAGACCATGAGCCATGGATTTTCTGGCTGGTAGTGAGCTGGGCCAAAAAAATAGTCATCACCTGCCAGGCAGAAGAGAAATAGGGAGGTCCAGAATGCCATATTAGAACAGGGAAGAAGGGAAGTTCTAGATACACAGCATCTGAGGACCTTCGTCCAAAGGGATGGAAGAGAGACTATAGTATCAATGTAGCAAGGAAGGAAGAGAAAAGAAAAGGATCAATAGGAGATGAGATTTGCCCATTTTTCTTGAAGCTTCTTACCAATATCTGTCTCCTTCTTCTCACTGTGAGCCCTGTGGGCAGGGGAACAATGTCAGTTGTGATTATCAGAGTGTCTCTAGGGCCAGTTCAAATAACCATGCTTACATGATCAATGAATGAGTAAGTACGTGCTCAGGCACAGGTCTCAGAATCACAGCTCCAAGAAGTTAAGGAGGCCAGGACACCAGTTCCTATATCTCATATCTCCCAAAGAACTAATTCTGGTAGCTGGCTCTGGAGCTCACCCTCTCCAGATAAGCAGGAAGGCCTTGATATTTAAGTTCTCATACCCAGATATGTCACCCAGTCACTAGTCCAAGACATCCCCAAACCACAGTTAAGAGACAAATAGATCCTTTACCTCTGAGTTGATAGCTAAAAATTCTCAGGAAAAAAAAAAAAATCTCTTTATGCCTATAAGGCACGATAGTAACAGTAATATAAATGAGCGAATTATATTGGGTAATTTACTCAGAAAAGAGGTGGTAGTCATAATGAGATATACACAGTATAGGAGGGCTGGGGGAACCTAAAGTGAAGAGGGGATGTCTTTAGGGAGAAAAGGGAGGCAAAAATTAAGGAGGCTGGGGGTGCCTGGGTGGCTCAGTGGGTTAAGCCTCTGCCTTTGGCTCAGGTCATGATCTCAGGGTCCTGGGATCGAGTCCCACATCAGGCTCTCTGCTCAGCAGGGAGCCAGCTTCCCCTTCTCTCTTTGCCTGCCTCTCTGTCTACTTGTGATCTCTCTCTCTCTGTGTCAAATAAGTAAAATCTTTTTTTAAAAAAATTAAGGAGACCAAAGACCTCAAACTATGCCCAGAGCAGTATAATTTTGTGCATTCCCTGTCTAAGAAATCACATAATGGCAAAACATGGGAGTAGACTCTGTTCTACTCCCTCAAGCCTTTTACCTAGACTCTGGTTTGAATTGTACACTGTTGATTCTGAAAAAATCCCTTAGCATCTCCAGGGTTTGGTTACTTTATCTAAAAAGGAAGATACAAATGTGACCCATCTCTTGGGAGCATTAAATGAGGAGATTCTGTAAAACACCTGGCATGTGTTATGTGCTTGATAGATATTATTATTACTAATACTCACACAAGTGACTGAGCAGCAGGTGTGTCCACCATTGCGGCCAATCTCCTGGACTGGAGATTCAAGGAGAAGCAGAGGAAAAGGAAGAGCCTCTAACATACCATTCATGAGAAATGTCCAAACAGACCCAGGCACCCAGTTGGTACTCAATAAGTGATGGCTTTCCTTCCTTCCACTTCTGCCATCTCCCGATTTCTATGAAATGAAATGTCAGTGCACCATCCCTGCTCTACCTTAGAGCTTCCCTGTGCCCACAGAACATTTTCTGCTCTGGAGAAGACTGAACAGAGCACAGCAGCTATAAGGAAAAGTGGTTAAAATGTAGATCAGAGAACCCCCTCGCCATTTTTTTAAAAGATTTATTTATTTATTTTAGATATGGGGGTAGGGCAGAGGGAGAGAATCTTCAAGCAGACTCCCAGCTTAGCATGGAGCCCAACACAGGCTCGATCCCACTCCCGACCCCAAGATCATGACCCGAGCCAAAATCAAGATTTGAACACATAACAGACTGAGCCATGCAGGCACCCACAGAGTTTCCCTTAAAAAAAAAAAAAAAAAAAAATGCTTATTTGAAGGCAACCAACCAGATACACAGGGTACATTCGAATCTAATGAAGCACAAATAATGCAAAGTTATGGAACCGGATTTTTCTTCTTCTTCATTCAGCATTTTAAGAGCTTCTGCTTAGGAAAAGGGTGGGCTCCAGGCAAACGTGGGAAGGAAGTCAAGTTCAGTGCCCAGTTGCCACCTCCTTCCCCTTCCCCTTCTCCATTCTACTCCCTCAAGCCTTTTACCTCCAATTCTGGGCCCAGAACCTTCCATAGCTTCTTAGCCCAGAGATTCTTTCAAGAAGGATCTGAAACTGGGGCACCTGAGTGGCTCTGTGGGTTGAGCCTCTGCCTTTGGCTCAGGTCATGATCTCAGGGTCCTGGGATCGAGTCCCACGTCGGGCTCTCTGCTCGGTGGGGAGCCTGCTTCCCCTTCTCTCTCTGCTTGCCTCTCTGCCTACTTGTGATCTCTGTCTTTCAAATAAATAAATAAAACTTAAAAAAAAAGAAGGATCTGAAACTCATTTACATTAAAATATAAATGCAGATTGCAGCTTCAAGCATTACCCCAAGATTGGCCTTTACCCACACCCCCAGCAACATTTCACACCAACCCCAGCAGAGAGCACAGCAGTTTCCTCCTTAGGCTCCCTAACCTCACTGGTTGGTATTTTTAAGGTGGATTCATCCTGGAATTCCTGCAGTGTCATTCCTTGGGTTGTAAATTAACTGGCAGGATTTAGAAAGGCAGGAAGGCTTAAGGAGAGCTATTTTTATTCCTTTGAGCAGAAAGATGGCGCCCCACTCAGCAAATCCAACTGCCCTGGAATTTAAAAATCACCTGAAGCATTCTTGCATTGACAACCACATGCCCTTGGATCTTGGTTTCCATAGGTCTGGGTTGAAACCCTAGAAACTGATTTTTGTTGCCAGCATGGTGGGGGTGTGGAAAGGACTAAATGAGGGTGTTACTGAGTCCTAGCCTCTGTGCCTGGCTTAAGAGAGTTGAGTATTACTTGAATTTCTCATCTCACTTCCCATAGCCTTTGGAAGCATGAGTCTGACTTCCCCGTTCATGCTCTCCTTAACTGTCAATGCCCAATGTCAAGGGTAGACATTTCTGATGAGCTACTCTTTCCTCCCTGAGCTACTTTACATGTTGCTGTCAGAGTTCTCGTTCTACAGCACAGTTTTGAGCATGTCCAAGGGATCTACACTGCACCTGACCCCCAGGCCTACTCACCATCCCATCTTCACATGACAGCAAGAGTTACCTTTTAAAAAGTGGATTCTGTTACTCCCACATTTAAAGCAAAATGAAAACTCCATCACAGCTTTCAAAGCCCCTACAGGTCCCTGTTCATCTTTCTGACCTGTCTCCCACCATCTCCTGCTGCTCACTAGGCTCTCATCACATCAGTGCGATTGATCCTCCCTCCCTGCTCACCCCTGCCCAAGGCTACCATCCTGCTCTTCCCTCCAGCCAGAATGCTCTTCCCCCAGATCCCTGCAGGACCGGCTCTGCTGCACAGTTAGTTCTGGGCTCAGCAACTACTTCCTGCTAGAGCAGTCCCCTGAGGCTCAATCACATTAACCCTCTCTCTTTCTTTTACAGCACTTCTTCAAACTAAAATTACCTTACTAATTGGGTTTCTTTTTTTTTTTTTTTAAGATTTTGTTTATTTATTTGAGAGAGCAAAAGTGAGCAAGAGAGCAGGGGGAGTGGCAGGCAAAGGGAGAGGGGGAAGCAGGCTCCCCGTCGAGCAGAGAACCCGGGGCTCAATCCCAGGACCCTGGGATCATGACCTGAACTGGAGGCAGACACTTAACTGACTGAGCCGCCCAGGCATCCCCACTTAATTTGTTTTCTTACTATGACCCATCTAAACCTTCCAGGATGTAAGCCCTCTGAAGACCAGACCTTGGTTGTCCTATTCACTCTTCACTCTTTATGTCAGCTGCTGGAATAGTGGTTGACACATGGTTGATGTCCAATATGCATTTTGCACCCCATGCTCAAATGACAAATGCTCAAGCATCATCACCCCAATGTCCAAATTTTTCCTTGGTTCTATAACCTTCTCAGAATGAAGAACACATTCCTTGGTTTGCAAGTGAAAAATCTCCTTAGTTTTGTCTTCTTCTATTTGCTAACCTATGTTCCTATCGCTCTCTTCTGATTAACACATTAAATTGAAATCACCTGCATGGGGTTCTGTCTTCTAATCTTTAAACCCCAAAGTGAGGTTTGTGGACAGGTATCATTGGTATCATCTGAGAGCTTTTTACTACAGAACTGAAGCCTGATATTAGACCTATTAAATCATCATCTATATTTTAATAAAAGCCCCAAAGGCATCAGATGCATATGGCCTCATGATTACCAGAGGAATCATATCAGGCCAGGAACTCTGTCACCCAATGTCTATCAGCTACACTACTCACCACTCCCACTGGGAACACTCACAAACATCTTGATAGTAGTGTCCATACTGAGCAAATAATAATCCTCCAAAAACCATGATTCTCTTCCAGTAATGTCAATCTCAGAAAATAAAAATATATATGTTGTCCTACACTAGATCATGAGCTCTTCAAAGGTTTTATTATTCCGCTTTGGAAATGGTGGGTAGTAGAGTACTGGGTAGAGGTGGACAGAGAGAGAATAGCTTTAATTTTCCCATGAGAAGGCAGGGGATAGATAACAACAGGTTGCTGGATATATGAGTTTGGAACTCAGGAGAGATATTAGGGTCCAAAATGGATTCTGGAGCCAACATACATTAGCCAAAACCTTGATTCACACTGGTTTATTGATCAGTGGGCCTACCATATCTCCCAAGTTAAGGTTAGGGTTAAACCCCCATCACCTCCTCTTCAGACTTCAGTCTCAACTGACAAGCTTATTTCCTATTCCACAGAGAAAAGAGAAGCAGGCAGCAGAGGTCCTGTATCTACTCATACCCTGTACCCATAGTCTGCTTCTTCATGAGAAACTTTTACAACTTTGTTAAAGTAACATTTGTTAACGTAGAACACAGGATGCGGGATGGTGAGCCACGGTTCAATAGAAGACCTCAAGAGAAACTGGAGTAGAGAAGTTGATGACTCATTGGTCCTGGAGGAAGTAAATGGCAGGGAGGTCAAGGCAGAGAGAGTGACAGAATCTAGGGCACTGCCTTTATTAGGGTCAGGGGTGGAATGCTTTGGGTTTCTCAAGCTGGGAGCAGATTGGCCAGTCCAAATTACAATGGATAGGGTTTGGGTAAGCTCCAGGGGGTCTTATCTAGGGAACAGGCAAGAGGAAGGCCCTGGGAGGTGGGGGCGGGGTGGGCAGGGACTTGATCACAAGGGCTGTTGGGGAAGTCATATCAGGAACTTAAATTTGCTTGTGACTTTGCAGGCTGCTAGTTAGGGTATGTGCTTGTATGAGGGGCGAGTATCAGTTCAAGGACCATCCAGGCTGTTTGGCCAAAAAAAATGAATGCCAGTGGACACCTGGCTGGCTCAGTCAGGAAAGCATGCTACTCTTGATCTCAGGGTCATGAGTTCAAGTCCCTTGCAGAGCATACTTAAAAAAAAAAAAAAAGTGATTGTCAAAGGCAGTCATACTCATCCTTGGGCAGTGACCCCAGTGGAAGCCAGCTTCTTCACTATGTCCTAGTTCCTATCCCTTTATCCTGCTCAAAGACCTCATTCCAACAGTTCCTCCCCTCTTTTCTGTGTCATAAAATTGCCCCTTTCTATTAGATTTTCAATTATCACTTATGCACATTACATCTCCTATCTTAAAAACAGGGCACCTAGGTAGCTCAGTCTGTTTAGCATCTGACTCTTGATTTTAGGTCAGGGCTATGATCAGGGTCATGAGATCAAGCCCTGTGTTGGCTCCACACCAGAGGAGAGTCTGCTTGAGAACCTCTCTCTCTCTCCTCCTCTGCAACTATCCCTGCTCACAATTGTGCTCGCTCTCTCTCTCAAATAAATAAATAAATCTTAAAAAAAAAAAAAAAGGAGCCTCCATTGACTCTGGTATCTGGTCCCCTCCTGCTGCTCTCACCCCACTCTGCTCTAGAGCAAAGCATCTTAAAGAAATTGTCTACACTGCTGCCTCCAACTTCCCTTCCCATTCTCACTTGCACCCACAACCAAAGACGCTTTGTCAAGGTCACCGATGACTTCTACAACACCAAATCCATGAAGCAGTTCTCAATCCCCATTGAACTTCCCCTACCAGTAGCTGACACCCTTGTCAACTCCCCCTGGACATTCTTCACTGGCCAGCCGGGGCACCACGTACTGGAAGTAGTTCTCCCTCCTAGGGTCACCCCTTCTCAGCCTCCTTTGTTGATTTCCCTCCTCTCCCAAATTCTCCATGTTGGTGTGCTCAATGCTCAGGCCTCAGTTTACTTCCTTTTCCCATGTGTACACCCTGGGGATTTCATCCCACATCACTGCTTTAAATGTCATCTGTGTGCCCAGACTTCTCACCTGATCTAATGTCTTTCCAACAGCTATCTCAATGTCAAACAGTGGCACAGAGCTTACCAGCCTCCAATCTAACTCCTCAACCCCATCCCCACTAGCTCCCTCAGTCTTCCTCATCTCTGAAAATGACAACTTCTTCTTGACAGAGCCAAATCTTTGGGCCTAACCTTATTTCCTTCTCTGCCCACATCCAGTAGAAAATCCTATCGATCTCACCTCAGATTACAACAGAAATTCATCCATTTTTCGCCACTGCATTACTGTCATCTGGAGCCAAGCTCTCATCACCTGTGGCCTTGATTATTGCAGTCGTCTCCTAGCAGAGCTCCTACCTCTACTCTGGCTTTCTAGGTGTCTTAACACAGCAGTCAGAGCTATCCTCTAAGAGTGTAGTTAGATTATAACACTTCTGTCTTCGAAACCATCTAAGGGTCCCCATTTCTCCAAAGCCCTAACATTGACCACAAGGGACTACCTGACCTGCCCCTGCTGCCCCCTGGTCCTTCTTCCTTCTCTGGGATCACTTCATTCTAGCTATGTGAGGGTTTCTTTCTTTCTTTCTTTCTTTCTTTCTTTCTGTCTTTCTTTCTTTCTTTTTGAGAGAGAGTGCAAGTTGGGGGAGAGGGGCAAAGAGAGAGAATCTTAAGGAAGCTCCATACTCAGTGCAGAGCCTGATGCAGGGCTTGATCTCACGACCCTGAGATCATGACTTGAAGTGAAATCAAGAGTCAGACTCTTAACCATCCATCAGAATACAAGCTGACTGACTTGTCAATTACCCAGCAATTTCAACTCTAAGCAGCCTGGGGGATTTGAGAAAGGGATTCCTATGGGCCAGGTATGGTGCTAGGTATTCTGCATATACTAATATATTTGATCCTCACAGCAACCCAGTGAGATATATATGATTCCCTGTTTTAAAATATGCAGGAATTGAGGTTAAACTAACTGAAGATCTTGCATCTTCTAAGGAACAAAGCAGGTATTGCAGCATGAGTATTTCAGACGCCATGTGAAAAATGTATATAAAGGGAGTGTTTTCCCTGTCCTCCTGGGTCATCTGGAAGTCCCATACTGAGGTAGACCTGCCGGTTTCCCATAGCTAATCCTTTCCTCCAGCTAATGGAGCTGGATTGTATTGGGCGGGGGGCAGCCTTGTTCTTCAGGGAAGACCCAACCTCTTCCTAACCTCAGGAGGCAAAATGTTACTGGTCTAAGACAATTATGACCATCTCATTTGCCTTGATGTTGATTGGCTTAGGTGGGACACAATTCTGCCTCCCAAGACTTAAGGATATTTCTCCCGGGTCATGGGGAGAAGGAAGAACACCCTCCTTGGAAATAGATCATTCTCAAAAAGAGGTAGAGACCCAAAGTAGGGAGTGTCCTTATTTTGACTTTATTTATTTCTTTATTTGCACATGGATGTGATTGAAAACACACTGTTTAGAGCTATAGCAGACACCTGCAAACATGAGGGGACCAAAAACTTGGGGACAAAGCTGACATGAGACCTTTATTCATCTACTGAATTAACCAACCTTAATCTTCTTGCTTAGTGAGGCAAGAAGCTGTTGTTTAGACCTTTATAAGTTCTATGTTTGGCCTCTTTGTAGCCAAAGTATTCAATGTACACAACATACTATGTATATTTTTCCCCTATAGTTTATCACCATTTCCTAGCACAGCAGTCATGGCTCAAAACCAGGATTTTGGTTGACTGCATAAAGAATGTCCTGTATTTCAAAGTAAAAAAAAAAAAAAAAAAAAAGAATGAATTAAATGAATTATTGTAGGGCGTAGAAAGTTGAGACAGCAACATGCCACTGACATTCTCTCTAAAAGCACAAGCAAGGGAGAAAAATATCACACCACATAGAAAAAGCCCTGGTTCTATGTAATATGGAAGCTCCCCAATACTCTGACACCAGGGAAAAAACATTCATGCTAAGACCCTGTCTGTCAGAAGGCCTTCTCCTCCCATGTAATTAATTGAAATTTGACATTAAATTTTGTCCCCGGTCACTGTGGTCCAGACCGAAAACAGCCCAGATTGTATTCTCAGTCAGGAGGTGGCTGTGTTTGAGATTTGTGTTGGCATCACTGAGCTGTAACCACAGCACACATTTTTGTGAGAAATATCATATGAAACATTCTTCCATTAGGAAGGGGGTGGGTGGTGTGGCAGGGTTCAACAAGCCCAAGAGAGCTTTTCTCCTTCTGAAACTTGTTGAGACTCATTCTTTCCAAGTTGTTGAGACCACTTTTCCTCTTTTAGAGCAAATGTAGCTGGAGAAACGAATGAGTGCAGAATTTGGAAACATTGGAGTCCCCTTTCCAAGGCCTTATTTCATAAGGCCCTATGTGGTTTGTGGGAGCAATTTGAGGTCCTGGTTACTGATAAAGATGATATAATTTTAGAACTTTCAGAAGCCTGTGTGGCCTCTTTGTTAAAGATCAGCAATTAGAGTCTTCAAGTACTAAAAACAATTACCTAAACCTTTTCAAAAGGTCCATATTCAGTATTAGTTCTGAGCATGATTGTCTTCCTCTTGTTCATCCCTGGCTAATGCTTTCATTCACCTAGATTATTCCAGTTGTGGTTCCAAGATATGGTTCAACTACCATGTATGATGCAAGGGTGTACATGTGGGGAAAATATTCTGGCTTAGCATCTGGAGACAAATCTCTTTGCACCTACTTGCTTGTGGCCCTATTCTGAGGCATGTGACCCTACATGATTCCTTACATAGGGATTGTGGTGACTCACCTTGTGACCCTGGCTGATAGAACCAGGAAGTGCCCATTGTTTTTGAAGACAGCTACCCATAAGCTGGCTGGCAGCCAATTCCAGTGGGAACCCCCTATTAGACAGGGCTGTGCAGGGCCCCATAGTGACCTACAGACTCTTTCAGATCCTTTCTTTTAGGGAACTTGAGGGTGACACAAAGACAGAAATACAAGTGTCAGAATGGTCCAGAAACTGAGAGACCCATGGAGGGGAGGTAGTGGGCAGAAACCATAAGTCAGTAGAAACTAGGAAGCTAAGTAGTAAAGGAAGGCCATTGGAAGGAGCTAGAAGGGGTCTGAGAAGTGTCGAGTGTGGCCGCAGAAACAGGTAGTGGCTTTATTGGTGCAATGGATGCCTGCTGTTGAGAAATCAACAAAATCATGGCACCTATAGACTGAGAAGGAGGTGACAGTTTCCGAAAAGATTGGTCCTATGCTTATTCGAACTTTTTTTGGCTCTTCCCTACATCCTTTCTTCATAAATCTCCATTAGCTGAGAATCTGATTGCATCAGATTCTTGCACTCTGAGTTTAATGGATCCAATTACTTACTAGTGTTGTGGTCTTAGGTAAATTGCTCAACTTCCATGCACTTTACTTGTTAACTTTCTATATGCAATAGGTAGAATAATGGCCCCCAAACTTGTCCACGTCCCAATTCTAGGAACATATAAATATGTTACTTTATTCAGCAAAAGGGATTTTGCAGATGTTTTTAAGTTAGTGACCTGGAGATGAGAGTCCAGTCTAATTACATGGACCCTGAAAATCAGAGAGGAAACATCCCAGCTGTGGTTGGGGGAGATGTGACTGTAGAAGAATGGTTGTAGAGATTCAACATTGCTGGTTTTGAAGGTGGAGGAAGAAGGGGTCATGAGCCAAGGAATGTGGGTGGCGTCTAGAAGCTAGGAAAAGTAAGGGAACAGATTCTCACCTGAAGCCTCCAGAAGAATACAGCCCTCACCAGCATGTTATCTCTAGCCGGGTGAAACCTGTGCTGGACTTCTAACTTAGAGAACTGTAAGACAATAAATGTGCTTTCTTTTAAGCCATTCAGTCTATGGTAATTTGTGATAGCAATAATAGGAAATCAATCCTGTATAATATTACAAGTACATATACACAAGAAAATGTTTAAAAGAGTATATGCTATTGGGGCATCTGGGTGGCTCAGTGGGTTAGGCCTCTTCCTTCAGCCCAGGTCATGATCTCAGGGTCCTGGGATCGAACCCCGCATCAGGCTCTCTGCTCAGCGGGGAGCCTGCTTCCCCCTCTCTCTCTACCTGCCTATCTGAGTACTTGTGATCTCTCTCTCTGTCAAGTAAATAAATAAAATTTTTTAAAAAGAGTATATGCTATTGATGTAACATTGGTTATGTCATCTTTATGAATTACTTATTTTTTTGGGCAATGAATATGTGTTACGTAGTAAAGAAGTAATGGAAATATTAAAGAATACATAATAAATTAAAAATTACCTTCCAAGCCTCAGCCCAGCTGTGACATCATATGAACAACCCAGGAGATGGGTCAATTGTCAACCTGTATCCTCCCTCTTCTTCTTGGGTGTTATCCCCAGGTCTCAATTCCTCCACAACAAACCACCAATTTCAAAGCAGTCTTGATGTCTCTCATTTCTCTTCCACGTCTCAGGTACATATATGTTTGTATTCAACCACCTGATGGTATCAGTGTGTTTCTACAAATTTGTTATATGTACTTTTGGAGATATTTAATTATTTGGTAAATAACAAATCCAACAAAAATTTATGGAGGATAATTTGAATAGTCATGAAGTCATTTAGATGAGGCATATTAGTCTTCATTAGGCCTGGTATGGTGCTTTATGACAGTTTCAAGATCATGTTGGTAGAGCTCAAAATCTACTGAAGAATTTTAAAAAGAACATTTTAGAGACCTTTTGGCCCACACAAGACTTGCCTGTCTTCACAAATCCATTGGTCTTATCTAAAGTCTAAAAATCCTTAGAATGCATTTACAGTCCACCCACTGTCAACAGGGAGGGCTATTAACTGACACTAAAGTTATTAATACTGGTGAGAAGCACAGCAAATGAGACCATGAGACTCCTTAGATGTACTTGTGAACGACTGAAACCCAAGAACTTGGCTTTGGTGAGTTAAAAATGTAAAACATGCCTGCAATACCAGTTCTCACTTGAGCAAGAATTTGCTAGTTCTTATCACAGCCAACCATCTTCAGGACTTTGAATGACCCTAAACTTCATTTAACATTTGGACAGGACAATAGGTACTTTGCATGACCTGATTAGAAAATAATGCAAGGCTGTTTCCCACTAGGTCACTTTGATCCATGGCTGAGCCAAATTCACTGGACCTCTCTCCAGCCAAAATAGAACCCCAGATAAATGAAGGATGTAGAACAGATTTTTAGAAGTAGCGATCTCAGTACTTTTCATCA
Organism: Mustela nigripes; assembly: GCF_022355385.1. Classification (NCBI taxonomy): domain Eukaryota; kingdom Metazoa; phylum Chordata; class Mammalia; order Carnivora; family Mustelidae; genus Mustela; species Mustela nigripes. The sequence continues at coordinate 11,313,127 of NC_081561.1, read as the reverse complement.
TGTCTTTATTCATCAAATACTTGTTGGATACTGTAACTGTATTCCCAAACATTCATATGCATTAAGAATTACCGCGGAGGGTTCACTCCCCAGGAAACTGATTCAGCAATTCAAGGGTGGGGCTTGGGGGAATCTATGTCTAACCAGCTTCATGGGTGATTTTGATGTAAGAACTCTATACACCACTTTGTAAAACGTTTAGTCTCCAAACTGAATAAGCAACAATTCCTGGACATAAGAAACCTCGAAGTCCAGGGTAACAGAGAAAGGAAGAAAGATACTCTGCCCAGGGGAGTACAGTCTTAAAGAAAGCTGTCACAAGGAGAAAAAGAAAGGGCATTCTAAGCAGGTGAAGAGCCTTTACAAGGCCACGGTCAAGAGAAGATGTGAACCATTAGGGACCAGTGAGTGTTTATAGTATGGGAAGGTGAAAAGCATTCTGGGTATGGACAAGCAGGAGAGAATATAACAGAATAGCATGGATCTTGATTTGTCACTAAGTCATTTCAACTTTATTTCATAGGCAACAGGGAACTGGTGGAAACTTTGAAATCTACCTTTGAGAATATCTAGTATTGGGTAGATGCTTATTCAACTAGTATTTCCTGAAGACCCAGCCTGTGCCCAACAGCGTGCTAAAAAAAGATTGTCACAGTTAAGAATTATGACAGACTAAGCAGTGAAAGACAAAAGTAAGGTGGTAACCAGTGAATATGTACAGAAATAACTGGTCAACAAGATTTGAGATTAAAAAAAAAAATGAAAACCCAAGAATTTGGTGACAGGTTAGATTGAAGAAGCAAGGAAAAAGAAATTTGCAATGTTTGGGAGCAGAGAGACTGTTAGGGATGGGATGTTTGTATTCCCCCTCCTCCCTCAATTCACATATTGGAGCTTAATCCCCAATGGGATGGTATTAGGAGATGAGGCTTTTGGGAGGCAATTAGGTCATAAAGATAGAGCCTTGTAATAGGATTAGTGACCTTATAAGAAGAGACATGGAAGAGACTGTCTCTCCCCCATGTAAGAATACAGAAAGAAGGTGTCCATCTACAAAATAGAAGGAGGTTTCTAGCCAGAAACAGACCATGTAGGCACCATGATTGTGGACTTCCAGCCTCCAGAAGTATGAGAAGTAACCATTTCTTGTTTAAGCCACCCAGCCCCATGGTATTTTGTGAAAGCAGCCAGAACTGACGAAGACAGAGACTGTTCGATGATGATTCTACTGGAGAGTGCAGGGGGCAAGGATGCCTCCACCCAAATGGGAGTCGATGAGCCCATCCAGGGGGAGCAGGAGAGTGAAAGTGTATGCAATCCAATGCTGAGACGTGGGGGGCAGTCAGTGGAGGAGGTGCAGTAGCCATGAAGGAGCTGAACTAGGGTTCAAAAAAAGGATGAAAGGGTCTGAAATGAAAGAGGTGACCAGTCTTATATGCAAAGCAAGAGGCTAGATAGAACTGAAGGACTGAGGTTTAGAGCTTTGGTGAACATGTGGACACAAGACTTTTGCCTATATAATAGGAAGTTGTGGTGAAAATAGAGAAGGAATAAATTTGAGTTCCCTTTAAATTGTATTGTATTAGTGGAAAATAATTGTCCAAAATCTAGAGGGAAAATAAAACAGTGCTGGCGTTTTAAGCACCAGGAATCAGTAAAAAATATTTCTCTATCTTTGAGGTAGTTGTCCCTTCTTATGTGGTTGTGCGTGGAGGCTGTTCTGACAGGTGAGAAGGAAGAAAATGTTCAAGGAAGAGGAAAGCTAAAGAGCCAGCCAGTGTAGACAGAAAAGTGGCTAGAAATGATCAAATAGCATGTGGTGCCCCTCCCTAGGGCTGGGGTCATGGTCAGGAGCAGCTTACCTAACTAGGGAGAGGCATGATTTGACTTGAGTTTTGGCTACATGATCATGTAGGCAAAAAGGAAAGTCCAGAAATTCATTTTATCCAATGACAACTTGACCTTTGGTATTTGATCCTGGAATCTCCTCTCTGAGACCAACCAGCTGGACACAAATCTGTGTTTTCCTATATTTAGAAAACAAAGGAGCAAGAGTCAGACAAACAGAGCAGTCCAGTCTCTTCAACCATCCAGGACAGCAATGTCATTTTATTTTTTATATTTTCATGAATAAGATGTTGTTTTCAAACTGCTCTCTGCATGTGAAACCAGAATAGCAGTTTAGACAGTTCCCTCAGAAACCGAGCGTAATAAAATGGTTTCAGTCTCGTGTCCTGGGTGTGTGTGCACATGCAGTCTCAAGGGGGAGATGGTCCATGTACCCAACTGCAAACTGACGGTGGTTGCATAAGCTCTAAGTGCTTAGAAAACGACTTAGAAGAATTCATGCCAGACAGAGAGAGAGCAGAGCTTCACTGTGGGCCAAGCATTGGAGGGAACTGAAATAAAGGCTGATGCTCAAAAGGTACTTCAGTTTTACCTGCAATGTTAGTTTTTTACCATATAAATGTATTACTTTTAGATTTAAAACATTAATTTAAAAATTTATGGAAAAATCAACCCCAACAAGATGTTCCCAATTATCCTGGGGGAGACCCCAAAATGGTTACCATCCAGAAGAGGGCTTGGCAGACAGGATACAAGTAATGAAGAGATGAGTGCTTGGTATTTACCAGATGCTTAAATACAATGAATGCTTCCAATAAATTGGAATCTTTTAAGTTGGCCATCATCTGTCTTAAGAATAATTTAGTCTTTGGGGCACCTGGGTGGCTCAGTGGGTTAAGCCGCTGCCTTCGGCTCAGGTCATGATCTCAGGGTCCTGGGATAGAGTCCCGCGTCAGGCTCTCTGCTCAGCGGGGAGCCTGCTTCCCTTCCTCTCTCTCTGCCTGCCTCTCTGCCTACTTATGATCTCTCTCTGTCAAATAAATAAATAAAATCTTTAAAAAAAAAAAAAAGAATAATTTAGTCTTTATTCCTTTGCCTTTGAGGTGCCCATATTTCTTCAAACAGCTGTTCTGTGAACTAAAAAGATGGTTTCAGCTTTGCAAATGTCCTTTACCTCCTAAGAACAAACATCAAAAACGGTAGTTTTGACCCTTATTATTAGTCAAGTGACAATACTAGAAGCTATAATTCAAAGGGTTGGAGAATGTGCAGCGAATGAGGAACAGGAGGATGTCAGAGCCAAGGTCTGCAGAGACCACCTGGTGACCAGAAGAGCTCACATCTTCGCTTACCCTCCACGTGGTAACAGGTGAGGGCTGGGCACAGAGCCACTGGGGGATGGGGGAAAGAATGGAACTCCAAATGTCTTATGGATGCTTGAAAATAAGATCTACCACTTCCTGTTAAATATATGACAGGATTAATATGTTAATTGTTGAAAATTAAAGGTGGAATGTTGAAGTTATATATGTGAATTTGGTAGCAATAAACTGGGAAAAGCTTGAAAAAAAAAAAGAAGAAGAAAAAGAAGACTTGACAGATAGTCCATGGAAGATGCACAAGAAGATTCCTGAGCAACAGAAGGACCTCAGTGGAGCTTATTGGGGGAGAATTTGCAAGGAGACAAATCAGCCTTTCTTAACTTCCCCTGTTGGGAACCTACTGGGTAGCTCTGGAGCAGGAAAGTAGACTGAGTTTCCACTCATGGCTGGAAACGCATGAACACCCAGAAGAAGAACAAGGAAATGAATAGTCACACGTTGCCAAAATAGGTGTTCATGAGGTTCTGGACTGGGAACTAGGGACCTGGCTGAAGAACAGGGAGGACAGATGAGGAAGAAGACAAATGTGTCTTGTAATGAGAGAAGAGTGTTGTTGGTGGAAAGAGAGCAGAACACGAAGGTAGACAAGGTTCACTTTGCTCTGCCTCCTAGCCTATCGTGTCCCTGAGGGGAGGGGCTGATTCTCATTCATTTTTTTACTTATCACAACATTTGCTCCATAAATGCTTTTTGTATCTGAGTGAACCAATTCATGGGAACAGTTATGTCACCAGATTATCTTGAGGGCAGGCCCTGTGTCCTGGGGACGAAGGTACCAAACATGCCTGGGAAAGATCGAAGAAGTCTACAGGTATGCAACAGCTACCGATGAGACAAATGAACTGGGTCTTTCTGAGCTCTGATTTCTTCATCTAAAAATGAAAACCACAAGACTGACTCCCATTCCCAAGAAGGGATGAGGCACACATTATAATACCAGACAAGTTCGCTCTTAAAAT